>NW_020173109.1:543145-565547 GCF_003031525.2 Neophocaena asiaeorientalis asiaeorientalis | reverse complement strand
TTTTGGTACATGGGCCTCTCACTGTTGCAGCCTCTCCCGTTGTGGAGCACAGGCTCTGGACACGCAGGCTCAGCGGCCATGGCTCACGGTCCCAGCCAATCCGCAGCATGTGGGATCGTCCTGGACTGGGGCATGAACCCATGTCCCCTGCATCAGCAGGTGGACTCTCAACCACTGCGCCACCAAGGAAGCCCTCTTCCCAGTTTTTTTGTCTAAAGATGTTTGTTTCAAAACTGAGAAAATAGCTACCTCTCTCAGAACTTCAATAATTAACAGCATGTTCTAAGCTTTCAGTTCAGCCCAAGGTGAAGGCTTAAGACTGTCTGTCTCATGCCTTTTTGGGTCATATGTCCTGCTTGGAACTCTGTAAGTGCTTTAAAATTTTTTCCCTCATATGCACAATGGTTTTTAAAGATCTTAATTTCCCAAAAAGTTTAAATCCAGTTTTTAGGTTTTTTTTTTTGTGACTTTAGGCTATTTTCAAGTTATTGTCCTATATGTGAATGACACTGTGCTAAACACTATGCTGAGAATTGTCAAGCGTACAAAGAAGTATAAGACACTCAAGATTTTGCCCTCTTTTTCTCTCTTTTTTGTGTCTTTCTTTTTCTTCCTTGTATCTTTCCTTTCTCCTTTTCTCCATTCCTCATTCTTCTAACTTCCTTCCTTGTTTTTCTCTTGCTCTTCTTTCTTCCCTTCCTCTTTCATTCTTTCTGAACAATATATATTATATATATTTAATTATATATATATTTCAAATTAAGCATACATTTAATGTATATTTATATTATATATATTTTATGTAGTTATGTATGTTTATATAGATTTAATTACAATATAAAATAATATATAATTATTTTTGACCCTGTGCCAGCCACTGTTTAGACAGTGGGAATTTAGTGGTAAACAGGACAAGACACTGATGTCTTTATACAGTTTTCCTTCTTAAAGAAGATAAATGAGTAAATGAATTAATTTAAAATTTCAGGCACTGACAGACACATACTTTGAATAAAAAGAAAGAAAAGCAAAATCATAGAATGGTGACACAAGAGGCGGGTGCAACTATTTTAGATAAGATGTATACAAAAGAGCTCCTTGAATTTTAGGAATAACACCTCAGAGTTGCTAACATGCAGCTGAGTAAGTGGCAAGTGTGAATTAGTGATTTCTGACAAGTTTTCTTGTCTTTTTTTTTTTTCTGGCAACCCTTCTAAGGCCACATAAAAGACTCTAGGTCCATTTATTCCCCTTTTCATACACTGTAGGTAAGTAAAAACTGATTGATGCCAGAGAATTGAAAATAAGCCTAAACATAGCCCTCTCTCAGTATTCACAGGAGATTGGTTCCAGAACATTTGCCCCCGCCCCCGCCCCGTGAATACCAAAATTTATGTACTCTTGTCAACATTAAGTATCTTCTTTTGGAAAAACATAATGCCCATTTGATAAAGAGAAAGAGAAGCCCATTGTTACTTTAATTTGCATTTCTTCTATTACTAGTAAAGGTTTACATTTTTTCACATTTTTGTGCATTTTACACACTAATATCTTTTCCTCCTTTTATTTTGGAATGTATTTCTCATGACTTGTAACATTTGTAACATTGTAACAACACACTACCATGTGTAAAATAGATAGCTAGTGGGAACCTGCTGTATAGCACAGGGAGCTCAGCTCAGTGCTCTGTGGTGACCTAGATAGGAGGGATGGGTGGGGGGTGGGAGATCCAAGAGGGAAGGGATATATGTATACATATAGCTGATTCACTTCATTGTACAGCAGAAACTAACACAACATTGTAAAGCAACTATACCCCAATAAAAATTTTAAAATAAGAATAGCAACTTTGTTTTATACATGTTAGCAAGCATTTTTTCCTAGTGTCTCCTGTTTAGCTTATAGTACATTTTGACACAGAGAAGCTTTACATTCTTATGTAAAAAATTAAATAGAACTCTTTGTTTAAAAAATGGTAAAAATATATGCACAATGAATGAATGGAAGTACCTAAGCTTTCTTGCAGATATAAAATCCTTCCATTTATTAACAGAAAAAAAGCCCAAATTCTAAAATCATCTTCCTTTGGGTAGGATACTAGCCAATCACTCACAATATACATTATTAAACAGTGACATGGGGATCACAAGGAATGCAAGATCACTCTCCTACCAGAACAAATGGAAAAAGATACTTTTATTTTCATGAAGCTTATGTTTTAAATTAACTTTTGACCAGCACAGCTCCTAGGTGAACCTCAATATAAGCAATGTAGCCATATTAAGCCCCTGGACATGATGCCATCCCCAAATTAGGAGACAGTCATGCACATTTGTTGAATATCAAATGTAGGAGTGAGTATAGAGCAAGACATACCATTAATCCCTTTACCTTTGATGAATTATTTCACATGAGTTGTAGATAGAACTCTCATATTTGAACTCCATGGGACAAAACTGAATTAAAAGCACTAACCCAAGTATAATCTTTTGGAACAATTTGTATAAAAGCATCATGACCTGCTCATTTTCTGCCACATCCCTATATACCTCAGATTCACAAATAGCAGGGAATTTAAAGGTGTGTATTATATAGCAAACAAAAGAAAATCTCAGAACGCACTTAGTGCTTTTTTTTTTAATTGCAGACATATTCTGTATTTTACTATTCTAGTCCTATAATGGTGGAACCTTTTAGACAAGAAATATAGAAATAGAGCCAGACTTTTCTTTTCCAGAAGGCTGACATTAAGGTAAATTACTCATATGCATCTAAGTTAGGGAAAGTAAACAGTGAGTGAAATCCCAAGTCCTTGGGGAAGCTAAGGATCGACCTGGGAAACCATGGGTTTTGGAGTTAGGAGGATGTTGGTTCCAGCCGTGATTGTGTGTAACATCAGACAAGTTGCTTTTTTTCCCCCTCAACTAGAAAATGAGGTATGTCTCAAAATTCTTTAAAATTCAAAGGCATATGTATTATTCAACTACTCAGTACAGTAGTTAGTGCTCAATGATTGGTAATTGAATAATAATTCCATTCAAATGCATGATGAGACTGGATTGGAGAAGAAAAAAAAAATAGAAGTAAAGTAAGAAGGGTCCAGGGTAAATATTTCCAATGGAGATGTGTCTCCCTAATGTTTATTATCCTTCAGTTATATTCCCTGTGGATGAACGGTGGGCATCAAGTCCAAATTATTTAAACTGATGTGCTAGAAAGCTGTGTTTCAGTCAAAGAGCAAGTATATATATGAGCTTTTCATTTCAACAAATATTTAATGAATATTTTGTAAAACGATTATTTTCCTCAATTACTGCTTAGCTTCTTTGGATTATTAAGTAGTGGCTTTTATAAAAAAAAGACCAGACACACATGCACACATGAACACATACAGGTGTGGACACAAATGCACACATATTTGGTCATAGTAATCAGATTCTGGAAAACATTGCTTTTTTATCTCCTTCTTTGGAAGCTTTGAGCTAATTTCTATCAAATTTATGTTTTCTATCACCAAGAATGCCCTGTGATCCAAGAATAATTTTGGACAACTCATCTTGCATTTAACTCAGCTACATTGCCTTAAAGTTGGAGAAAAGCATGAAAAAGCTTGGTTCTCATCTTACAGATATCATAGGAAAGAATTCCTCACCTAGAGCCTACAATCCTAATTGTGTGCTGATGGTGCTGCTGAATTACCCTGAATGGCTGGTAGAAAATGGGGTTTCCCTCAATGAGGAATCTTATCTACAGGAGAAAATAATCCTTTCTGGATTTACAAGAGGGTTTATTCACAGCGGGCATACATTTGAGGTTTCTAAATCCATTATTTTAAATCACTTACAAGAATGCCTCCCAACTGAGTTCACTTCCAGAACAATTTCAGAAAGCGAGTACTGAAAGGACAACAGATTGTTATCGGTCATTTACAGTAGAAGCTCTCTGAACTGACTTCAACTTAATAATGCACTGAAGTAATCTACACTCTGTAAACCTTACAGACAGATGTTAATAGAATCCTGAATATTCCCTGCTAGTAAGTTCTTGTCTAATATGGCTGAACCATCCTCCTCTCATTGGATGTGCTTGTTTCCAAAACTTTTGTGCTTTACATAATTTAATTAAATGCTCCATAAACAAATTGCAAATGAGTGCATTAAAGAACAGATATCTTTCCTCCTCTTTCTCTCTCTCTCTCTCCTCCCCACAGCCTCCCCTCTCTGCCCTTCTTCTTAATTTTTTATGTTATAAAAACTAAGTTGAATTATTTGGAAAGGCTTGATGACATTGATTGGACAGAAAATTGCTGTCTTGCTGTTTGTCTTCCTTGTTGGGTGGATTGTATCTTAGTCTTATATTTTGGGGTTCTTTTGTTATCTATTTTATCCAGCATCGTGGGTCCTCAGTACAGTTTTCTGGAGTTAATTATGGATTAAAAATGATGCCTGAGCTTTTATATTCTATTGTTGTAACAGCACCTAATAATGGATTTATTTCATTTTGGTTTCAAATTTATGATCGAATTTCCTCCTATTTTTCTTCTCATTTTCCCTTTCCGCCATTACGCTTTTTTCCTTCCTTCTCTGTCCCCCTTTCTCTCAATTCATTCTTTTGTCTTTTGCTGTTTCTTAATGCTTTGGGGACTTTACACTTCATTAGGGTAAACTAGTGTGGTTCCAAAGAAAGTTCCAGACTATGAGACAAAACTTTCTGTTATTACTCTAGGCAAGCCATGTAAACCTTAATGTGTGGGAGTGTCCCGTCTCTAAAATATGGAAGATAAATAATCTTTCCTGATACTGCATGGATTTGAAATGTTAGCACTTTGAGAAATATTTAAGTAAAAAGAAGTCACTGTAAGCCAACTACTTTTCACACTAAAGAAAAGCAGTTTGGGTCAGAAACTGAGTAAGAGAGAGATAACACTTCTAGGCTAGATCTGTTTGAAATAAGTGAAAAATCTTGTGTACTCAGCTATCTCAAGAGCTGCAGAGCATTGAACTTGCCTTCGGTGATTGGCAAAATGAACATGCTGTCTAAGGCAGCAGTGTTCTGGGGCTCCCTGTCTCACTGTTTGTATGGAGTTTTATTGAGTTTGAATTCCTGTATGGCTGCCTGCCACACACCTACCTGATGATTGAAGTAGTATTTTCCTTGGCCAGTAAGGTCTGCATTTCATTGTTCCATCAACATTGAACAGACTGAAATGGAGCCAGGATCCAAATTTAAGGTGTATGAAAAACATTTCCAGGGATGACAGGATTAGGCTGGTTCTATCTATATTTTATTATCTCTTGCCACTCTCCACAATTATGACATTTCTGGCAACAAAATGAAAATATTAAATTCAATAAATACACCTGGGGAGAGCTGGTGGTAGTCAATCTTACAATCTTACAACTACCTAGTTGCCTTAGAGGAAAAAAATACACTCATTCAATGGAGACAGAAGAATTTCAGTTTTTCCAAAATGATCAAAAGCTGCTTTTGAAATTGCTACGTATTTAGGGGAAACATCATTCCTTTGCTGTTTTATACCCATAATTTATATTGCAAATAAACATTACCAGTCCTCAAGAGTAGTTAAGTTGAAGAGGCACAGGTTAAAGAGGTAATGCTATGAGGTTCTGCCTAATTGCTGCCTTGAAACAATAAGTGATAAATAAGCAATATATTTTTGAAAATTTCTAATTCTTCAATTCATGAACCCACACAAACAGAATCACACTCACAGACAAATTCTGTAATGTCATACAGGAATGTATGATAAAATGCAAGGATATAGGCAAGTAGGAACTTAGGATATACTCATCCACAGGTAATTAAGCATTTGGGATCTTATTTCCCTGATCAGGGATTGAACCCGTGCCCCCTGCAGTGGAAACATGAAGTCCTAACCCCCAGACCTCCAGGGAATTCCCTGTTCTTTATCTTTATTATTATTATTTGTTTATTGGAGTATAGTTGCTTTACAATGTTGTGTTAGTTTCTGCTGTTCAGTGAAGTGAATCAGCCACATGTGTTATCTTTAAACCAACTTTCCTGGGAACTTTTGTCTGCTACTCTGAGATCTCCTCTGTCCTTTATTAACACTCAGTACGTGCCTATCATTAATTCATATTGTTTTTTAATTTGTGAGCTTTTTCATTTTAATTATAGGACAAATACTTGCTTTTGGTAAGAATGATGTAGAAAAATCTAGAGAGAAAATAATAATTTCTCTTCAGCTCCTTTTCTATTCTCTCGAGCCTATTCCCTGTCTTCAAACACTAATTTTAGAGGTAACTACTGTTAATAGGAGTACATCTTTCTGAACTTCTTTGTTCTAGGTACAGAGGGGATCTTGGTATTTGTATACCTCTACCACTCTGCTTTATACTCTAATATTAAAGCTTACCTACATTTCTGTGTCAGTACATACAGACAATACATTCCTCTTAATGACTCCATATTATTCCTAACAACAGCCGTATTATAATTTATTTTCTTGTGCTCAGTTTGTTCTCACAGATTATTTCCAATTTCACTGTTAGAAACAATGGGGTGCCACACACACATACTCATGTGCATATATATTTCCCTGGATGAACTCTGAAAAATACAATTTCTGAGTCAAAGGCTATGCACATCTAAAACCCAAAGGGGCTGAACTAATTTTCACTTTGTTTCTACAATTTGTGAAAATACTGACACCATCTCCACATCCCGATGGCAACCCTCAATATTGTCAAACTCTGAAAAACCTTACCAATCTTGCACAGGCTCAGTGGCCATGGCTCATGGGCCCAGCCGCTCTGCAGCATGTGGGATCTCCCCTGACTGGGGCACGAACCCATGTCCCCTGCATCGGCAGGCGGACTCTCAACCACTGCGCCACCAGAGAAGCCCAACTTTGCTATTTTAATTTGCTTTTCTTTAATTGCTAGTAAAGTTGGGCATATTTTCATCTATTCATTGACCATATGAATGTCTTACTTTGTGAATTGTCAGTTTTTATCCTTTGTTGACTTACCTTTTGGGTTATCTGTATTTCTTTTTTTATTGACAGAATTATTTTATAAGTTTAGATATTAATTTGCATAGCCATTAGCTGTACCAGAAGAAAGTATTTTATTCCAGTATATGGGTTCTTATTTTATTTATGGTACCTTTCACTGCCCAGCTCTTTTAGTTTTTTATAGTCAAATCTCTTAATCTTTTTTATAGTTTCTAAAATTTTGTCTTACTTGCTAAGGCCTTACTTATCCTCAAGCTCAATGTGCAATTTGCTAAATTTTTCTTGACGATTTTATGATTATGTTTTTTACATTTGATTTTTAAAATCCATCCACCATTTATTTTGAGTATGGGTAAGGTAGGAATTAATTTTTTTTCTAAAAATTTAGCCAAATATACCAATGACACATATTGAAAAGTCAATCTACTTGCCACTAATTAGAACTGCCACCATTATAATGCAGCTAATTCTACATATTTTAGATTCTCTAATCTGTTCTATTGACAAAATCGTCAATTTTTGAATCATATCCCACAATTTTAATTAACATAGCTTCATACTGTGTGTTAATATTTGAAAATGCAATTCTCTTTATTATTCTATTAAGAAAATGTAGATATTCTTACATAAATAATCATACAAATTTCATAAATGAATACTACAAAGATTTTAATGTGAAGTGCATAGATTTTGAAATATTTAACATATTTTAACATTGAGATTTTTCATGTAGAAATATGATGACTTTTCTGTTTATTAAGTTATTTTTTGTCTTTACTATATTTAATAGTTCTTTAGATCTTCTTTGCAATTTTATTGACAGGTAATTTTTAACATTTGTTAACCCTGCTGATTTTAAATTCATTATAAATTGCATCTTTTTGAAGTTAAAAATTATAATTGATTATTTCAATGAGAGCTTTTGATTCTCCTAAGATTTATCTTATACCCTGGCAATTTATTAAATACTCATTAGTTCTAATAGCTTACAGTTTATAGTCTTGAATATTTATAGATAACTATTAATAATGAGAGCTTTCTGTTACCAACATTTAAACTTCATTTCCTCTTCCTCAAATTATATTGGCCAGTGCTGCCAAACACTATTGAATATTTATCTTAACACACATATCTTTCCTTATCTTTTTCTTGGGTTTCTAATGTCTTTTAGTTTAGTATAAATTTTGTGTGAGTTTCAGGATAAGTTTTGTCAAGCCAAATGAGGGTTAAATATCAACTTGACTCACTGATGAGCAAGCAACTGATAACTCCCACAAAATTAAATTTAAAAATATATCTTCAGGCTTACCTGGTGGCACAGTGGTTGAGAGTCTGCCTGCCAATGCAGGGGACACGGGTTCGTGCCCCAGTCTGGGAGGATCCCACATGCCGCGGAGCGGCTGGGCCTGTGAGCCATGGCTGTTGAGCCTGCACATCCAGAGCCTGTAAAAAAAAAAAAAAAAGAAAAGAAAAAAATATATATCTTTGACTCTGCCTCTAATACCCCTGAATTAAATTTACTCATCAATGTGTACGTGAAGGAGTGAAATGGAAAGTGAAAAACAGTGAAAAGAGAAACAAAAAAAGAAAGAACTTGTTTTGCCTAAACACATGCAGTTCAAAAAAGGCAAAGGTATGTGTCACATGTGAACAATGATCATCATTCAGCAAAATTGTCCTGAGTGCCCAGGAAGAGTCAGGCACTCTTCTGGTCTTTGAGCTATGCTGTTGAAAGAGGATAATGTCCTTGTCTTCATGAAACTTTCATTTTAGAGAAATTGGTGACAATGAACAGATAAATATACATGGTAGGACGAATGTGAGAAAAAACAAATATGAAGCAGCAGAAGAACATGCATGTCAAAGGAGAGTGTTATTTTTTTATAGAGAATTTTCAGGGAAGATCAATCTAGTAAGATGACATTTGAACAGAGATCTGAATAAATTCAAAAGTAAGCAAAAAGCAAAATGGCAAACTAAGACTCTACAAGTTCTCATTCCCACACAGAACCATTGAAAAAAACATCAACAAATATCGTACATTAACACATATACGTGGAACATACAAAAATGGTACAGATAAACCAGTTTGCAGGGCAGAAATAGAGACACAGATGTAGAGAACAAACGTATGGACCCCAAAGGGGGAAACTGGCGGGGTGGTGGTGGTGATGGTGGGATGAATTGGGAGCTTGGGATTGACATATATACACTAACATGTATAAAATGGATAACTAATAAGAACCTGCTGTATAAAAAAATAAATAAAATTCAAAAATTAAAACAAACAAACCAACAAAATAAGCATCAATTATCCAGGCAGAAATTGTCAAAAGTGACTGTTTTGGAGCTCTTTATTTCCTTTGAGCACTGTCAGTTTCTAATGAAAGCCTGGATGAGAATCTGTGGTTGAGCCTGGTCAATGTGAGCCTTCAGAGTGGTAGCAACTACTCACCCCCTTCCCCACAGGCTTGTGGTTGGCATCTGTGGGGATGGGCATCATGTTTCTGGCATGGCTTGCTGGAGGTAGCATGGGCAATAAGCACCATGTCCTCTAAATGTTGGAGTTCTGTGCTGCAATTGCAGACTCCTGCTTCTGATCACGGGGGTGCAGATACAGAGGATGACTGCCACTGTGTCAACCCACACCAACTGAAGTCGCTTCCAGAAGATCTCAAGGAGCTCTATCTGTTTTAGTTGACATTCAAAAATAACAATGTGCATAGGGATTTTATAAAGGCACTGTTAAGTGCTGAGGAAGAATCATAGGCTCAGAAGAAACCTGAGAAGACCTTAAACTTTCACCTCAGGCTGATCCCTATGATAGTCAACGAACAGCAAACCCTTGGGAACAGGGAGAATCTGATCTGTAGAGTTACCACATTATAAGGTTCCAATGTCCAGTTTTCAACATAAAATCACAATGCACGCAAAGAAATAAGAAAGCTTGGCTCATTCAAAGGAACAGAATAAATCAACAGATAATATATGTGAAGAAACTGAGATATTGGACTTGCTAGACAAAGACTTGAAAACAATTGTTTAAAAGCCTTCAAAGTGCTAAAGGAAGACATGGGCAAAGACAGAAAAATGTATAAACAAAATGATAATATTAATAAAGGTATATATATATTATTAAAAGGAGCTAAAATGTAATTCTGGAGCTAAAAAGCACAATAACTGAAATGGAAATTACATAAGAGGAGTTCAGAAGAAGATTAGAGAAATTGAGAGAAGGAAACAAATATTAAAGTAGAATGACAAATGAAACTGCCACATCTGAGGAAGAGAAAGAGAAAATAATGAAGAAAAGTGAAGAAAGCCTGTGTGACTTGTAAAATCCCATAGAGCAGACCAACACACATTGTGGGAATCCCAAAAAGGAAACAGATATAAAGGGACAGAAGAATATTTGAAGACATAATGGCTGAAAACTTCCTAAATTTCATGAAAGACTAAATTTTACAAATTCAACAAGGTCAACAAATTCCACCTAGAATAAACAAACTCAAAGATACCCACACCAAGATACATTATAAACCAAGATACATTATTGTCAAACACTAAAGACGAAGAGAGAATCTTGAAAGCAGCAAGAGAAAAGTGACTCAAATACAAGGGGTTGTCAATGATTTTTTCAGTCAATTTCTCATCAGAAAACTTGGAGGCTAGAAGGCAGTGGGATAATGTATTTAAAGTGCTAAGAAAAGGTCTATCATTGAAAACTCTATATCCAACAAAATTGTCCTTCAAAAACAAAGGAGAAATTAAGATAATCCCAGATAAAAGCTGACTGAGTTCAATACCAAAAGACCTAGCCTATCAGCTACACAAGCTACATCATGAAAGGATGCTACACAATGACTCAAATCCATCTAAAGATATAAAGATCTACAGTAAAAGTAAATACATGGGCAAATGAAAAAGTGATTATTGCAATTTTGTTTTGTAACTTTACTTTTTATTTATTATAGAATTTAAAATACAAATATGTAAAATAATTATAAATCAATGTTATCAGGTACACAATGTATAAAAATGTAATTTGTGACATCAATAACACAAAAGGATGGGGAAGTAGCTGAACAGGAGTACAGTTTTTTTATGCAATTAAAGTTCAGTTGGCATCAATTCAAAATAGATTGTTATAATTTTAAGATTTCATGTCATCCCCATACTACCCAGAAATAAAATATCTATAGAATATCCACAGAATGAAATGAGAAGGGAATCAAAATGTATCATTGTAAGAAACAACTAAACATGAGAAGAGGCAGTAAAGGAGTTAAAGGACAAAAGCTATAAAACATACATAAAACAAATAGTAAAATGGCAGAAGTCATTTATTCTGTATCAGTAATTGCTTAAAATGGAAATGTATTTCTTTACAATGAAAATGCAAAAATTGGTAGAATAGACAAATATTCATGATCCAACTATCTTCTGTCTAAAATAAAGTGTTTTAGTGTCTAAAAGAAAGTGTTTTAGTTCTAAATAAATCTAAATAGATCTGAACAGATCAAATAGGATGAAGGTGAAAGGATTAAAAAATATATTCCCTGCAAATAATCACAAAAAGATAGCTGTGGTGGCTATCAGACAAAATAGATTTTACATTAAAACATTTTTAAAGAAGGAAAAAAGACATTATATATTGATAAAAGGGTCAATTCATCAAGAAGATGAAACAAACATATATGTCAGATGTCAGAGCCCCAAAATCCATGAAGCAAACATTGATAGAATGGAAGGGAGAAATAGACAGTTCTACAGTAATAGTTAGAAACTTCAATGCACAACTTTCCATAATGGATAGAACACCTAGACAGAATACCAGTAAGGAAATAGAGGATTGAACACAATTATAAACAAAGTAGACCTAGCAGACATATATAGAATAATCCACCCAACTTTCTTTTCTTAAGTGCATTGTAAACATTCTCCAGATGGATCGTATGTTAGGCCACAAAACAAGTCTCAAAAACTTGTAAAAGACTGAAATCTTAAAAGGTATCTTTTGTGACCACAATGAAATGAAGCCAAAACTCAATAACAGAAGAAAACTGGTCAAGTCACCAAATATATAGAAATTAAACAACACACCTAAAATAACCAATGAGTCAAAGAAAAAAAACAATAAAAAATTAGAATATACCTGGAGACAAATGAAAGTGAAGTCACAGCACACCAAAACTTATGGAATGCAGTGAGAGCAGTGACAAGAAGAACATTTATATCTGTAAATGCATAAGTTAAACCTAAATTTATACCACAGTGAACTAGAAATAGAAGAGCTAATTAAATGCAAAACTAGCAGAAGAAAGAAAACAATAGGTTTAGAGCAAGATCAATAAAATAAAGAATAGAAAATAGGGAAAAATCAATGAAACCAAAGTTGTTTCTTTGAAGAGATCAACAATATTTAAAAAACAGATTGACTAAAAAAGAGAGAGGACTAAAATGTTTAAAATCAGAAGTGAATATGAGTACAGTCATCCTGAACTCACAGAAATAAAAATTATTATTAGAGTAAACCATCAACAAATCTACTCCAACAAATTGGATAACCAAGATGAAACAGACAAATTCCTAGAAGAACACAATCCATCAAAACTAAAATATAAAGAAATAAAAAACCTTAAAGAAAATTTTAAAATATAAAAAAATACTCAACATATTAGGAGTAGAAGGAAATTACTTAAACATGATAAAAATCACCTATGAAAAGTCAACAGCCAATATCATGTACAATGGTGAGAGGTGAAAGCTTTCCTCAAGTTCAGAAACAAGACAAGGATGCTCTCTTTAACCACTTCTGTTCAAAATAGTATTGAGACTTTTAACTAATAAGAACCTTCGAAAGAAAGAAGGAAGGAAGGAAGGAAGGAAGGGAGGGAGGGAGGAAGGAAGGGAAGAAAAAAGGGAGGGAGGGAAGGAGAAAAGGAAGGAAAAGAAAGAAAAATTTTCAACAAGGGTGCCAAGACCATTCAATGGGGAAAAGGTAACCTAGAAAACTGGATATCAACTTGTAAAAAGTGAATTTGCGCCCTTATACGATGGCATACACAAAACTTAACTGAAAATAGATCAAAGACCAAAGTGTAAGTAAAAGTATAAAACTCTTACAATTAAACATAGGGGAAAATGTTCATGACATTGAAATTGGCAATGCTTTCTTGGATATGACACCAAAAGCACAAGCAACAAGAGAAAATAATAAACTGAAAGTCATCAAAATTTTAAAAAAGAAAAAAAAATTGTGCCTCAAGGTATGCTATCAATATTGGGAAAAAACTACCTGTGGAATGGAAAAAAATATTTTCAAATCACTTATATTATAAAGGTTATAAACCAAACTATATGAAAAATCCTAAAATTCAATGATGAAGAACAAATAATCCAAATTAAGAATAGGCAAAGTACTTAAATAGATATTTGTCTAAAGAAGATACGCAAATGACCAATAAGCTCAGGATAAGATGCTTAGCATCACTGGTCATTAAGTAAATACAAATAACAATAAAACCCACAATATTATAATATGTTATACCCTTTAGGATAACCATTATCAACAAAATGGAAAATAATAAGAGTTAATGAAAATATGAAGAAATTGAACCCCTTGTGCAGCTACAGTTTCATTGTTCTTCAAAAAGTTAAACATAGAATTACCATATGATTCAGCAATTCCACTTATAGGTATATACCCAAAGGAATTGAAAGCAGAGACTTGATCACATACTTATGTGCTCTACAGCAACATTATTCACAACAGCCAAAAGTTAGAAACAACCCAAATACTCATCAACCAATGAATGAATAAACAAGATGTGATATCCACATACAATGGAATATTATTCAGCCTTAAAAATGTAAAAAATTCTGATACATGATCTGACATACATGAACCTTGAAAAAATTGCCAGGTGAAATAAGTTAGACACAAAAGGATAAATATTTTATGATTCCACTTATATGAGATACCTAGAAGTAGTAACTTCATAAAGGCAGAAGATAGAATAGAGATTGTGAGATCCTTGGGGGAGGAAAGTAGTAGGGAAGTATTGATACAGAGTTTCTGCTTGGGATGATGCTCTGGACATAGAGAGTAGGGATGAATGCACAACTTCATGAATGTGTAGATACCCCTTGCAGAAGACTCTCATATTTAGAAAATAAAATACAAACAACAACAACCCTGAGGTGGGAGAATGCCTAGGACAGGAGACCCGTCTGAGTAAGATGGCAAGGGGGAGCAAGGGCACATAAGTCAGGTCCAAAAGGCAGGCAGGGGCCAGATCTTTGAGGGTCTTTTAGATCATGATAAGGTCTTTGTGTTTACTTTAAATGGGATCAAAGTTCTCCAAGGATTTTGAGCAAATGGGTCACTTAATATAATCTATGTTTTAAAAGAAGAGTGCTTGATCATATGTTGAGAACGGAGTGTAGGGTGGCCATGTTGGAAACAGAAAGGTAAGTTTGGATGTCATTGCCAACAGCCCAGGCAAGGGATGACAGAAGCTTGAGTTAGGCTGGTGACAGGGTACACAGGGAGGAGTAAACCGATGGAGGACACATTCTGAAGGCAAAGCTGGCAGGATTTGCTGATGGTTCTGATGCGTGGTAAGAGAGAGGAAAAGGAATCAAGGATTCCAGTGTTCTTGACTTTGAACAGCTGGTGAAATAGAATTGCCCTTTACCAAAATGAGGACTACTGGCAAAGGAGAACTTTTAGAGAATTCCATAACTTTTAAACTATTACTGCTATGCTTACGGATTCCAAACAATCATCTTAGTCATAGGTCCTTCTGTTACGAAGCTTGAATAAATGTTAGAGCAAAAGGCAGGGAATGGTCATTATTATTATTATTTTAAGTTTTTCAATGGGTTCCATTAATTCTCAGTGTAATTTCCAAATTTATTCATATGGCATATATATTTTCTTTGTTTCTTTGCTTTTGGCCATGCGGCATGTGGGATCTTAGTTCCCTGATCAGGGATCGAACGTGTGCCCCCTGCATTGGGAGCGCAGAGTCTTAACCACTGGACCACCAGGGAAGTCCCGATGGTCATTATTATACTCCCTGGTTAGACTCTCTGGAGTTCACAATGACCTCCACAGCTTTGTAATTCTGGATAAATTTCTCAGGAGCTTATAAGAACTACCTAGGTAGGCAGAGGCCAGGCTCGTTTTCTGAAAAAACAAAAAAACAACAGATATAGAGATAAAGGGAGAGTGAGACAGTGAGAGTGAGAGCGAGAGCGAGAGTGAGAGCAAGAGCGAGCGAGCGAGTGAGCGAGAGAGAGAGAGAGAAGTAAGTCTCATCCAAAAGGCAGAACACATTGCTTGGAAGTTGTGGCCATTAACAGCAGGTAGGATGGGTAAGTTTTCTATAGCATCCAGGATGTTAATTTAAGCGCTGAAGATGCTCTGTATACAACCGAAACACAAGAATGTTACTGTATTAATATATACAGATTATACAAAATCCTAGGCAGGCTGTCAGTGTCAGGACCCAGTGAATTCTGACTGTGGGTAGCCAGAGCTCAATCAACCAAGTGGAGATTTAGGGTGAGGACTGAAAACTGGGGCAGGTCTGAATGGAGTATGGCAGGCATCATTGCAAAGAAGGGTATGAAAACAGACAACCCAGGACAGAGATAAGGCTTTGGAGTCCCTGACTTTCCAAGGATCTCTAACCTCACATAAGGAAAGAATCCAATGTTGCTCTCTGTTACCACTTTCCTTAGCCCCATTTCTCAGGAGTTCATGGAACTCTATGATTAAATAAAGCTGATGGCTGACCTGAGAGGATAAAAAAGAAACATGAGATGTTTGTCCGTGGCAAGAGGAATCGTAGTTTTCTTTGGTGAGAAAGAGTATAGGGAGGTCTTGGGAATGGTAAATAAGGGAGCAGAATAATCTCTGCATCCCCCAGAAGCAAAGCATTGAAAGGTGCAAATAAGAGATGGCCCTGTGTATTAATCCATTCTCGTGTGCTGCATATTTACCTAAGAGTAATTCTGGTGATAAATCACACGCTCTTTATCTATTTGACCCATTGATATAGGTAAGTCCTTTCTTACATATTCATTGCCATCTAGACTTCTCAATTATAACGGTTAATGCTTTGTGCCTCTGTATGTATGGCTGACTATACATACATGTGTATGTGATCTGACTACCTTCATTTGTTTTATTTATAATTGGGTGCTTATATTCTTATCTGCAGAATGCAGATGGTGTGCACTAGGCTAGTGTTCCCCTTCCAGTACAGATGCATTTTAACTCCTTTTCCTAGAAATAAACAGTGTGGTGTCATTAACGACAACAGCATGCCCTTGCCATGCTTCTTGTGTGGATGCCAGTGTTGAGGAAAAGGAGTGCTGTCTTGCAGTGGCTGTTAGGGCTTAAGCCCGGGACCACCACACAACTAACCCCCAGGGAAGCCTGCTATGTCAAACGTCAGTATGCTTGTGGAGATGCCATAGCTGATCTTTCCAATGACAAGGGAAATAAGCCAGTGGGCACAGCAGTTAAGGTTATGCAGCTGTTTCTGATATCACACAGCTCTGGATTGCTGTCTCTCATCTGATGCCTGGCTGTGCCCTGCATTAACCAATGAAAGATCAACTGCTTCAATTGTACATATCACACTGCTGGGTTTGTTTCCACCTCATCTGCCTCAACAGCATTTCTCTTTCTGCCAAGCCTGAAGTTAGCACCATTTATTGAGTTTCCACAGTATATATATATAGACACTTGGAGAGATATATGGGTATTAATTGCAGCAGACTTCTTTGAAGGAGGGACTGAATAAATTATTATTTAATTAAAGCTCAAATAAAGGCTGATAATAAAATGAATGTCTGGGCAGTTGGATGGTCCCTGCCTGAACCAATTGAACTATAATTATATATGGCCATGGACAAATCGCTTCACTGGAATGTGGATGGCTGTAAAACTGAACAACCCCAATGAATGGCTATTGTAAATCAAGGAATGGTGATAGCTAGTCAGATGGAGGTCTTCCCACAGTGGGGAGTTAAAGTTTTGTGAAAACAATTCCCAACCCTGGCTAAAGTGAAGATAGACTGTGTTCTTTCTAAAAGCATCATGGATGAAGCCTTGAGCAATGTCATCTTGAGTTTCCTTTTTGTCACTGTGAAGATACTGGCTTATGAATGGATGAACAGTGAGTCAATGATTCTGGGTGAGGAGGGACGTGAACTTGGAGTCACACAGATAAAGATTTGAATCCAGGCTTTGCTAGTTAATTGCAATGTGATCGCGGGTAACTTACTTAAGGTTTTCAAGGCTTTGTTTCCTAATTTGTAAAGAACATGTAATAACCTATATAGGCATGTTTCTGAAATTGTATATAGCATATGTAAAGCACTTACATTAGGCTCTAGAGGCATGATGGTGTTGATTTCTACAAGTTTAAAAATTATATTATTTTTGGGAGTTCCCTGGCACAGTGGTTAAGAATACACCTGCCAATGCAGGGGACAGGGGTTCGAGCCCTGGTTCAGGAAGATCCCACATGCTGTGGAGCAACTAAGCCCATGTGCCACAACTACTGAGCTGCACTCTAGAGCCCACGAGTCACCACTACTGAGCCCATGTGCCGCAACTACTGAAGCCTGTGCGCCTAGAGCCCATTCTCTGTGACAAAGAGAGGCCACCAAAATGAGAAACCCACGTAATACAACCAAGAGTAGCCCCCGCTCACCACAACTAGAGAAAGCCTGCACACAGCAACAAAGACCCAATGCAGCCAAAACATAAATAAATAAATAAATATTACATTATTTTAAATGAAAAATAGTATAAAATCACTATAAAGTTTTATATTAAAACCCTAGGGTTTGGGGGCTTATTTGGAATAGCACCTAGAGCTATAACTTTAACTAATGTGTTTTAATGAAACCCATATTAACATTTGCTTTTGTTTTTCAGTAATACTTTACTTTTCAGGGAAGTTTTAGATTCACAGAAAAGTTGAAGGGAAGATATAGAGATTCCCACATACCCCCTGCCTCACACATGCACAGGCCCCCCGTTATCAACATTCCCCATATTGGTTACAACTGATAAACCTACATGGGCACATCATAATCACCCAAAGTTCATAATTTACATTACAGTTCTATCTTGGTGTTGTACAGTCTATGATTTTGAACAAATGTATAATAACATGTATTCATCATATGGAATCATACAGAGTATTTTCACTGCCCAAAAAATTCTTGGTGTTTCACCTATTTGCCTATTTATCCTTCACTTCTCACTCCTCCAACCCCTGGTAGCCACTGATTTGTTTTTTTACCATCTCCATAGTTTTGCCTTTTCCAGAATGTCATATGTTGGAGCCATACATTATGTAACCTTTTCCAGTTAGCTTCTTTCATTTGAATATACATTCAACATGTTATGTTGTTTTTATTGCTACTATATATTTCTTTCAAAATTTGTTAAAATAATTGGATAAGTATCCTCAAACAAATTTTTTAAAAGATCATAGTTTGATATCCAAATACAACCACATTAACTTTATAATCATACATCATACTTATGTTCACATGTAATTATCAGATATGAATGACCACTTGAATCAACAGCCTAATAGTTCATTGAGTGTACATGCTGTTATATATTTTTATTGTTAAACATTCAGTTTATTTCTAGTTTTGTACTATTACTAATAATACTGTCAATACTTCTGAGTTTAATTAAATGTTTGTCGATACGAATAAATATATATTTATGTGTACAGAAAATAAGCACAGTTTTCTGGGGATGTGTTAGCTTAGGTTATAGACTCTTACTAATTGTTACTAATGAAAATGCTAAAGGTAGGACTCCATTCTCCTTCAGAACTACTTCCCTGCTGCTTGTGATATTCTCTCCACACCTTCTCCATCTCTTCATGGCAATTTCACTCACAAATTTCCTGGTTTTCTACTCCTTCACATTTAGCTCATAGCTATGTTTCCATTGATATGTCTACCTCAAATACATTTTTCACTTTAATTTCTCAATGGCCAACGTTTTAGCAATGGTTTTCATGGATTTTCAGTGTTTAATAATTATTTTCATTCTTTTTTATGGCTGAGTAATATTCCATTGTAAATATATTCCACAACTTCTTTATACATTCTGGACCTAGAAATGATCAAACTAAGACAGACAAAGACAAATATCATATGATATCACTTATATGTGGAATCTAATAAAAATGATACAAATGATCTTTTTTTATAAAACGGAGACAGACTCACAGATCTTGAAATCAAACTTATAGTTACTGAAGGGGAAACATGGGGGGAAGTGATAAATTAGGAGATTGGGATTAATATATAGACACTACTATATATAAAATAGGTAGCTTACAAGGACCTACTGTATAGCACAGGGAACTCTACACAATATTCTTTAATAACTTATAGGTGAAAAGAATATGAAAAATAATGTATATATATATATATACATATATATATCTAATTCACTTTGTTGTACACCTGAAATTGACACAGCATTGTAAATCAATTATACTCCAATAAAAATTTTTAGAGCCCAGGGGGAAGATGGCGGAAGAGTAAGATGCGGAGATCATCTTCCTCCCCACAGATACATCAGAAATACATCCATACGTGGAACAACTCCTACAGAACACCTACTTCATGAATGCTGGCAGAAGACCTCAGACCTCCCAAAAGGCAAGAAACTCTCCACATATCTGGGTAGGGCAAAAGAAAAAAGAATAAACAGAGACAAAAGACTAGGGACGGGACATGCACCAGTGGGAGGGAGGTGTGAAGGAGGAAAGGTTTCCACAGACAAGGAAGCTCCTTCGTGGGCAGAGACTGTGGGTGGCGGAGGGGGAAAGCTTCGGAGCCGCAGAGGAGAGCACAGCCACAGGGGTGCGGAGGGCAAAGTGGAGAGACTCCCGCACAGAGGATCAGTGCTGACCAGCACTCACCACCCCAAGAGGCCTGTCTGGTCACCCGCCAGGGTGGGCGGGGCTGGGAGCTGAGCTCGGGCTTCAGTCAGAGTGCAGGGAGAGGACTGGCGGTGTGAACAGAGCCTGTAGGGGTTAGTGCACCATGGCTAGCCGGGAGAGAGTCCAGGGAAAAGTCTGGACCTGCCGAAGAGGCAAGAGACTTTTTCTTCCCTCTTTGTTTCCTGCTGTACGAGGAGAGGGGATTAAGAGCGTTGCTTAAAGGAGCTCCAGAGATGGGCGCGAGTCACAGCTAAAAGTGCGGACCACAGAGACGGGCATGAGACACTAAGGCTGCTGCTGCCGCCATCAATAAGCCTGTGTGTGAGCACAGGTCACAATCCACACCCCCCTACAGGGGAGCCTGTGCAGCCCGCCACTGCCAGGGTCCCGGGATCCAGGGACAACTTCCCCGGGAGAATGCACAGTGCACCTCAGGCTGGTGCAACGTCACACCGGACTCTGCCACAGCAGGCTCGCCCTGCACTCCACGCTGCTCCCTCCCCCCGGCCTGAGTGAGGCAGAGCCACTGAATCAGTGGTTCCTTTAACCCCGTCCTGTCTGAGCGAAGAACAGATGCCCTCCAGTGACCTACACACAGAGGCGGGGCCAAATCCAAAGCTGAGCCCCAGGAGCTGTGCGAACAAAGAACAGAAAGGGAAATCTCTCCCAGCAGCCTCAGGAGCAGTAGAATAAATCTCCACAATCAACTTGATGTACCTGCACCTGTGGAATACCTGAACAGACAACAAATCATTCCAAATTGAGGAGGTAGACTTTGAGAGCAAGATTTATTATTTTTTCCCCTTTTCCTCTTTTTGTGAGTGTGTATATGTATGCTTCTGTGTGAGATTTTGTCTGTATACCTTTGCTTCCACCATTTGTCGTAGGATTCTATCCGTCCATTTTTCGCTTTTTCTTTAAAAATTTTTTTTCTTAATAACTATATTTTATTTTATCTTTATTTTCCTTCCATCCTTCCTTCCTTCCTTTCTTCCTTCCCTCCTTCCTTTCTTTCTCTTTCTTTCTTTTCTTTCTTTCTCCTTTTTCTTTCTTTCTTTCTTTCTTTCTTTCTTCCTTCCTTCCTCTTTCTTTTTTCTTCCTTCCTTCCTTTCTTACTTTTCTCCCTTTTATCCTGAACCATGTGGATGAAAGGCTCTTGGTGCTACAGCCAGGACTCAGTGCTGTGCCTCTGAGGTGGGAGAGCCAACTTCAGGACACTGGTCAACAAGAGACCTCCCAGATCCACATAATATCAAACAGCAAAAATCTCCCAGAAATCTCCATCTCAGCACCAGCACCCAGCTTCACTCAATGACCTGCAAGCTACAGTGCTAGACACCCTATGTCAAAACAACTGGCAAGACAGGAAAACAACCCCACCCATTAGAAGAGAGGCTGCCTAAAATCATAATAAGTCCACAGACACCCCAAAACACACAACCAGACATGGACTGCCCACCAGAAAGACAAGATCCAGCCTCATCCACCAGAACACAGGCACTAGTCCCCTCCACCAGGAAGCATACACAACCCACTGAAACAACTTTAGCCACTGGGGACAGACACCAAAAACAATGGGAACTATGAATCTGCAGCTTGCAAAAAGGAGACCCCAAACACAGTAAGATAAACAAAATGAGAAAACAGAAAAACACACAGCAGGTGAAGGAGCAAGATAAAAACCCACCAGACCAAACAAATGAACAGGAAATAGGAAGTCAACCTGAAAAAGTATTCAGAAGAATGATAGTAAAGATGATCCAAAATCTTGAAAATAGAATAGAGAAAATGCAGGAAACATTTACCAAGGACCTAGAAGAACTTAAGATGAAACAAGCAATGATGAACAACACAATAAATGAAATTAAAAATACTCTAGATGGGATCAATAGCAGAATAACTGAGGCAGAAGAATGGATAAGTTACCTGGAAGATAAAATAATGGAAATAACAACTGCAGAACAGAATAAAGAAGAATGAGTGAAAAGAACTGAGGACAGTCTCAGAGACCTCTGGGACAACATTAAACGCACCAACATTCATATTATAGGGGTTTCAGAAGAAGAATAGAAGAAGAAAGGGACTGAGAAAATATTTGAAGAGATTATAGTTGAAAACTTCCGTAATATGAGAAAGGAAATAGTTAATCAAGTCCAGGAAGCACAGAGAGTCCCATACAGGATAAATCCAAGGAGAAACATGCAAAGAAACAAATTAATTAAACTGTCAAAAATTAAATACAAAGAAGACATATTAAAAGCAGCAAGGGAAAAACAACAAATAAAATACAAGGGAATCCCCATAAGGTTAACAGCTGATCTTTCAGCAGAAACTCTGCAAGTCAGAAGGGACTGGCAGGACATATTTAAAGTGATGAAGGAGAAAAACATGCAACCAA
>NW_020173109.1:433736-543089 GCF_003031525.2 Neophocaena asiaeorientalis asiaeorientalis | reverse complement strand
AAAATATAGCAGAGGGAGGAACACTCCCAAATTCCTTCTACGAGGCCACCATCACCTTGATACCAAAACCAGACAAGGATGTCACAAAGAAAGAAAACTACAGGACAATATCACTGATGAACATAGATGCAAAAATCCTCAACAAAATACTAGCAAACAGAATCCAACAGCACATTAAAAGGATCATACACCATGATCAAGTGGAGTTCATTCCAGGAATGCAAAGATTCTTCAATATATGCAAATAAATCAGCGTGATACACCATATTAACAAATTGAAGGAGAAAAACCATATGATCATCTCAATAGATGAAGAGAAAGCTTTTGACAAAATTCAACACCCATTTTTGATAAAAACCCTCCAGAAAGCAGGCATAGAGGGAACTTTCCTCAACATAATAAAGGCCATATATGACAAACCCACAGCCAACATCGTCCTCAATGGTGAAAAACCGAAAGCATTTCCACTTAGATCAGGAACAAGACAAGGTTGCCCACTCTTACCACTCTTATTCAGCCTAGTTTTGGAAGTTTTAGCCACAACAATCAGAGAAGAAAGGAAATAAAAGGAATCAAACTCGGAAAAGAAGAAGTAAAACTGTCACTGTTTGCAGATGACATGATACTATACATAGAGAATCCTATGCAGCTCAATAACAAAGAAACAAACAACCCAATCCAAAAATGGACAGAAGACCTAAATAGACATTTCTCCAAGGAAGATATACAGATTGCCAACAAACACATGAAAGAATGCTCAACATCATTAATCATTAGAGAAATGCAAATCAAAACTACAATGAGATATCATCTCACACCCGTCAGTATTGCCATCATCAAAAAATCTAGAAACAATAAATGTTGGAGAGGGTGTGGAGAAAAGGGAACACTCTTGCACTGCTGGTGGGAATGTGATCTGGTATAGCCACTATGGAGAACAGTATGGAGGTTCCTTAAAAAACTACAAATAGAACTACCATATGACCCAGCAATCCCACTACTGGGCATATACCCTGAGAAAACCATAATTCAAAAAGAGTCATATACCAAAATGTTCAATTGCAGCTCTATTTACAATAGCCTGGAGATGGAAACAACCTAAGTGTCCATCATCGGATGAATGGATAAAGAAGATATGGCACATATATACAATGGAATATTACTCAGCCATAAAAAGGAACGAAATTGAGTTATTTGTAGTGAGGTGGATGGACATAGAGTCTGTCATGTCTGAAGTAAGTCAGAAAGAGAAAGACAAATACCGTATGCTAACACATACATATGGAATCTAAGAAAAAAAAATGTCATGAAGAACCTAGTGGTAAGACGGTAATAAAGACTCAGACCTTCTAGAGAATGGACTTGAGGATATAGGGAGGGGGAAGGGTTAACTGTGACAAACTGAGAGATTGGCATGGACATATATACACTATCAAACGTAAAATAGATAGCTAGTTGGAAACAGCCGCATAGCACAGGGAGATCAGCTCGGTCCTTTGTGACCACCTGGATGGGTGGGATAGGTAGGGTGGGAGGGAGGGAGACGGAAGAGGAAGGAGATATGGGAACATATGTATATGTATAACTGATTCACTTGTTATAAAGTAGAAGCTAACACACCAGTGTAAGGCAATTATACTGCAATAAAGATGTAAAAAAAAAAATTAAAAAAAGACTCCCTCCATAATGCATGTTATTAAAACTATATTGTAAGCATAAAAATTAATTATTTTCAATACTGGATAATTTAAGTATTTTATCTAGACTCTTAATTTTTTATTACTTATATGCTAAATTAGTTTGTCAGGTCAGGAACATACACTCCTATTTATCCTCTGTCTGAAATAAGACTCTAGTAACCTAGGAGAGCAGATATATTTTCCCCAAATATGTTAAAATATTCAATTTTCTAGAAGCATTGGAAAGTGAGACAGGTCTCACTCCTTTGTGTACTGAAGGACACTGCAATCTTAGCTTGGGAACATTGAGGAAAGCAGAACAGGAATGCACTGCCTTTAGATTGCCCAGGAGATGTGTAATGCTTGGCAGCCTGCCTGCTGTGGCTGCTTGTGGTTATGCCTATTTCCAGGCATTCTTTTTTTTTTTCTCTAATTTAAAAAATAATTTTATTGGAGTATAGTTGCTTTACAGTACCGTGTTAGTTTCTGCTGTGCAGTGAAGTGAATGAGCTATACATGTACATATATCCCCTCCTTTTTGGATTTCCTTCCCATTTAGGTCACCACAGAGTATTGAGTAGAGTTCCCTGTGCTATACAGTAGGTTCTCATTTGTTATCTATTTTATACATAGTAGTGCATATATGTCAATCCCAATCTCCCAATTCATCACACCCCCCCTTTCCCACCTTGGTGTCCATATGTTTGCTCTCTACCTCCATGTCTTTATTTCTGCTTTGCAAATAGGTTAATCTGTACCATTTTTCTAGATTCCATAAAAATATTTGCAAACGAAGCAACTGACAAGGGATTAATCTCCAATATACAAACAGCTCATAGAGCTCAATATCAAAAAAGCAAACAACCCAATTAAAAAATGGGTGGAAGACCTAAATAGACATTTCTCCAAAGAAGACATACAGATGGCCAAGAGGCACATGAAAAGATGCTCAATATCCAGGATTTCTTTTACTGATAATAAAATAAAATATAATTTTCCAAAAAGCACACTCCACAGAATTTGGTGAAATCTACCTGTAGTTTATGATAAACCTTATTAAGATTAACAGTTATAATCAACCAAATGAGTAATATATAAATTCATTTTTCCTTAAAGTCCTAAAAACACCTTTCTTAAACCATCTTCTCCAGTCATTGTATGGCTTTACCTTCTTCTCAATGTGACCTAAAATTAAAAACATATTTTTTCAAAGGATTAATTCTTCAGAATGCCTCTATTCATGGGAAATCCTTCTGCCAAAGTAGACATGGTGCTTTGGATCTCAGGGACAAGAACATCTTGTACATTTTCCAAAATGTCAGAAGATTCTGAACTGATCTTTCATTGTACAATTATGTTCAGAGTGATCAGGAGAAAATGTGGAATCACTGGAATTTAACCCCATTCTGCCATGAAAAGCAACCACTGAATTTGCTTCTCCATCATCATTATTGTGTTCTATCAGGAAAAACTATTTATAGGTAAAGTAATCTTTGTTCAGACAAGATTTTGTTCAATCAAAAATCAACCAAACCCTAGCATTAGATAATACAGACACTGTATTGCAACCGTTTCTATATATGGACTTTTTTTTTTAATTTGCACAAAGTTACCTTAAATAAGGTTATAGCACAAAGCACTGATGTACTGTAGGCTTGATCTTTTAAAATTTTTCCTTTATGATGAGATACATTAAATTAGGGAAACTTTGGGAAATTTTATCAAATTTTAACCAAAGTTGTTAATAGCCAAAATCTTCACAAATTGCTTAGAAATATGAAGAAATATGGTAATAGTGATGAGTGAATATGTAATGTATGAAAGAAGGGCTCTTATGACATGGGCTGTACTTTGTCTTTGTCTTTTTGCACTTTCACCAAGAAACTAGAAGAATATACAGAAAGCCTGAAGAGCAAAAGACAGCAGTAAACGTTGTTTTAAAAAGTATCAGGGCAATCAAAATAAAGAGTAAAAATATATCACAATGAGCTGTAAGGCTGAGCTAAGTCAACCCAATGAATTATTTTGAATTACAATCAAGTCCAACAGTAACAAAGTAATTCTCTGCCTTGGTATACAAATTGGAGTAAAAATAAACAAATAGAAATTTTTAAAGATATATAAAACTGGTAAAGTCAGTTTTAAAGTCCTGAAAATTGTAATTTATTTGCAAGTAAGGAAATAGATTGATATGATAGCCAATGAGAATGCTGAAAAGTCCATACAGATCCATACTTGGGTAAAGCTTGGGTGGAAGTAGATGATTCTCCTTCCTTCCATCTCTGCAGCAACAGCAACAACAAAAAAGTGAAAATAGATTACTCACTATTAAAAACTAGGGAAGGGTGATATTCAGATGCCACTATCTTTGAGGAAGGACGGCTGAAACTTCCTTCCTATGAAGCCAGCTTAGTTGTGTGGGAAGTAACTAAAAGACATCATGGGTTCCATGAGATCTCTAGAGTTTGGAATGGGTAGAGAGGAGGCTGAGATGTTTGGAGAATGTGCCACTTGGTTTTAGTGAAGGGAAGAGCCATAGCAGTGGTGAGCTATGGAGTCAGGGGGAGGGGGATTTTTCCCCACAGTAGAAACGTGATGCCCTGGTGAGCAGGCAGCAGCACTTGGACCAATGCCTGTCAGATTTGAGAGGCATAGTACCTTGGTGGTCCAAGGAATGGGGGGCTACAACTAAAAGCAAGGTATCAGCTGTGGCTCTTCGTGGGGAGAAAGTGAGATGTTCTTGTCCTTTACATGTCAAGGGGAAGTATCAGGAATCGAGCTAAAAATTATGTGCAAAATCCAGTAGATCCAGAACGCAGTAAGTCATACTATGGAGTGGCTTCCTGTAGCATCTTCAGAAGCATGACAGTGTCCTTTCCTGTTGAGACAGGTGTTAGCACAGGGCGGAAGCCAGCAAACAAACTTGATTTTGTTTGTTTGGAGTGGAGTGGAAGGAGTGGAGAAATGACAAGTTTCTTTATAAAGAGTATGTGCTATTTACTGACATGGAAGATGAAAATAGTGAGAAAGCATGTAAGTCACATGAGACTTGGTGCCCAGCAGGGGGCACTAATTGCCCCCTGCTCAATTTCCTGTGTTCCTGGCCCTTTGCATATATCCTGGGTTGCTGAATCAGCTCTCCAGTAGCAGATTCCGGAGGAGACATACCTAAATGTAAATACAACATATCAAAGACAATTTGTTTTAGGAATAGGCACTAAATCTTAGTTATCTCCTTTTAAAAGGATGATAAAGATGGATAAAAAAATAATATCAAACCCAAAAAACCCTTCTGTTATGTCAGAAACAAAACATAACCATAAAAGGCAGGAATGTATTCTTTCAACAGATTCACTGTAGGCAAGAGGAGTAAACTTTAAATAGCATCTGCTGTTATCTTGGTCAAATTTATGGAGCATGGATTCTATAAAATGAGAGATAAGATAGGATAACAGTGTTAGGTAAAAAGTTAATTGAAAAGCAAGCAGAAATTTCCAACAAAGGAGCTAGATAATATGAAGAATGCTATAAAATCAAATATGCATCAACATAATTATAAATAGTACACATTAAACATAAGGAAAAAGATAATTAAAAAAGTAAGTTAGTGATATAATGGACGTGTGTGTGTGTGTGTGTGTGTGTGTGTGTGTGTATTTGGTTGCCTGGGCAAAAAGCACCCTTTAAATTTGGGGATATATCAGAATGAGAAGAAGACAAAACCCTGCTTCCCTTAAAGAAGGGTCCATATTTTCCTCTTTGTCTCTCTGGCACATAGTGTGAGCATGTGGCCCACGTGTGGCCAAGCAGATAGCACAGCTCAGGAACTTAAGTGAGACACTGTTCCACAGAAAAGTCAGAGAATTTGGAAGAGATTTCTAGAAGATCCAGCATTCAGCAGTGTGGCAGCAAGGGTGCTAGAGAGCAAAGGCTCAGTGGACACTGCCTAGTGTCTAGGAGCAGTGACAACCGTGACACAGGTGAGTGTCCAGAGGCAGTGGTGTCTGAGATAGAGGGTTCCTGGCGATGCTCCCCTCTGTATCTAGCCACCATCTATCCATGCCATCTTTTTGAGTCTACCTCTGCAGCCCAAATACAGCTTCCGGGAGTGATTTAAGTATCTGGAAATGCTTTCTACAAATGCCTTTTTCTACTGAATACTGTGGAAGTTCATTTCTGTCTTCTAAAACCAAGAATATTGATTCATGTGATTTGGTGAAAAAACTTCAGAAAATTATAGAAATGTACAGAGAGGAAATGATGTTGGGAATGAAGGAAAGGAAATAGATAACAAATGTTTCTGAAGAGATAAGAACCAAAATAGAAGCAATAATCAATAATGCAATATAACAAAACTTTTCTGTTGAAACATAATATGAAAATTTATATATTGGGAAAACTCAAAAGGTATCAGAAAAATTATTTAGAAGGTATCAATATTTATCAAATATTTCCTAAAAGAATGGCTTGTCCATGCTTGTGGCTTGAAGTGACAGGAAGCAAGTGTTCAAATATATTTAAATGAGTCTGGAGAGCATTGGATGGAGCAGAATCCGCCAGGTTCCTTGACCGCTGGGTTTCTCAGAGCCTTGACATGCAAGTGTGCACAATGGTTCTTCAGGAAGGCTGGTACAGTATATCCCACTTACCAAATTATTGGACCCTAAAAAGGTTTTATTCAAATATATCACCTGGGTATATTGTTTCACTGTATACATTTCACTGCAGACACTGTATTCACTGTATATCTTGGTGAAAACTAAGAGCATCAAGATTAAGTAATGAAAAAAAAAGATTAAGTAATGAGTTCTTTAAGCATCAGGCCCGCCCCCCCCCCAAAAAAAAAGGCTCAGAGGGGAAAAATCACAGCAACATTAGACTTCTCTACAGTATCATTTCCAGGAAAGCAATGAATCGATTTATAAATTTTGAGAGGAAGATGATACATCTCAAAAATGCTTAACCTAGCCAAGGTGTCACTCAAATGAGAAAGTTACATAAGGAGATTCTCAGATTTGAATGGTTCCTGGTAATACAACACCCAACCATCATCCCATGTTTTTTCCTAGCTATGAAAGATATGCACAACTCATTCTAGATAAAGAATGACTTCATGTGATTGAATAAAATCACAGTAAGTTATAGGACTCAGTATATGCTACAGTGAGGGGGACATTGGGAACTGTTGAGTACATCAAAAAGGGCATCTGTGAGCATCCTGTGCTTCACATGGACTTTGAAAAACTGGACAACTCACACGGTCATGGCTAAGAGATGAATACAGTGAACATCATATATTTTAACAGTTAACAGCCTGTGTGTGATTTTAATAACCCCTTGAAGGCCTCTAAGAGGGGCTGAAGATTAATGCACCCCGTATAGGTTTGCTGATGTCAAACTTGCAAGTAATACTATGCTGGTTCTATGGAAAACACAAAATAGGCTGAAGGCATTTTAGGGTCATTCTCCTGAAACATTTTAAATTTTGGAGGAGTCAGAGGCTACCTATAATCATTGTAAATGCTTCCCATATTAATTACATTTTAACTCTTTTTTTTTTTTGGCTGAGTTGGGTCTTCATTGCCGTGTGCAGGCTTTCTCTAGTTGTGGTGAGTGAGGGCTACTCTTTGTTGCAGTGCATGGGCTTCTCATTGCAGTAGCTTCTCTTGTAGTGGAGCACGAGCTCTAGGCATGCAGGCTTCAGTAGCTGCAGCATGCAGGCTCAGTAGTCGCGGCACATGGGCCCTAGAGCATGCGGGTTTCAATAGTTGTGGCATGTGGGCTCAGTAGTTGTAGCTTGTGGGCTCTAGAATGCAGGCTCAGTAGTTGTGGCATATGGGCTTTGTTGCTCCATGGCATGTGGGATCTTCCTGGACCAGGGATCGAACCTGTGTCCCCTGCATTGGCAGGCAGATTCTTAACCACTGCGACACCAGAGAAGTCCTTAACTCTTTTAAATGATATGAAAATACATAGGGATCTTTCTAAATTGATAAAATAATAACTTTACCAGCAGTGGAGTGTTGGTTTGTAAACAGATGATTTGAGCACAGAGATGTGAGCTGTTTTCGTTTATACTTAGCACTTTCTTTTACAATCTCCTGACCATATGCAGTGATCTCCTCCAGCCCTCTGTTTTTATCTTGTTTAACAAGATATGACAGTCATAACAGACTTGTTTATTCAAACTGTTTCATTGGAGTCATGATTGAGTGTAACAAGTTTAGGCAGAACTTGGTGTTGCCATCTAGATAGGAAATTAACAATATCTGGCTCCAGGTGACATAAGGTGTATAGCAATAATTCATTTTCTCTATTTGAAATGCATTTAATTAGATATTTTGACTACTTTTCTTGCTATGATTTGAATAATAATGCTATTAATTTCTTATAATTATATAGCACAGAACCATAATCTTTTATCTGTATCTCCAGGGATCAGAAGTATTTTAGAATGGTAATACACTATATATATGAAATATTTTGTAGTATACCCACCCTATATTAAAAAGGGAATCACAAAAAATATAAAGATTACCTAAGTGAAAAACTTAAAATAATATTTCCTATCCATTCCAGACAACTTTGCCTCAAATGTGTCCAAATACGGTGAGCTTCTCCTGTTGCCAAAAAAAAAAAAAAATTGTTTTTGTTTTCTGAGCTTTATGGATTTCAGAATTTTGTAAAAATTGTTGTAGGCCTGTATTACCTATTGGGAAACTCCTTCATATACATGAGTGTACACATACTCTTCATTTTATGCAGCATATGTGTCACTATCTTTTTTTTTTTAATACACTAAAAACATCAACTTTTTCTTCTCACTTGCAGCCAGCACCATCGAACCAGGTACCAAGTTATAGAGATTCTCTCTCAAAGGGTCTTTTAAAACTTTTATCACTTTGTTTGTAGAGTGTTCCTCTACAATACAAATTTATGCATGGAATTACTCTGCTTAAAATATATCCATAGGGCTTCCCTGGTGGCGCAGTGATTGCGAGTCCGCCTGCCGATGCAGGGGACATGGGTTCGTGCCCCGGTCCGGGAGGATCCCACATCCGCAGCTGGGCCCGTGAGCCATGGCTGCTGAGCCTGCGTGTCCGGAGCCTGTGCTCCGCAACGGGAGAGGCCACAACAGTGAGAAGCACACGTACCACACACACACACACACACACACACACACACACACATATATATATATATCCATAGCTCCCCATAAATTCCAGTAGGGAGACAAAACACCTCACCCAGAACACAAGCCTCTTTTAGCCCTTGACTTTGTTTCTAATCCTCCCCTGCTGCTGGACCACAACCCTCCCCTGTCAGTTTCCCCATCATGCCTTTCCACAAGCTCAGCCTTCTGCCTAGATTTTATGGTACCACTTCTCCTTTCATCCATTCCTACTCATATTTTTAGAATCATTTTTTCTTTTTTAAAATTAATTAATTAATTATTTTTGGCTGCATTGGGTCTTCGTTTCTGCGTGGGGGTTTTCTCTAGTTCCGGCGAGAGGGGGGCTACTCTTCATTGCGGTGCACGGGATCCTCATTGTGGTGGCTTCTCTTGTTGCAGAGCACGGGCCCTAGAACATGTGGGTTTCAGCAGTTGTAGCACGCAGGCTTAGTAATTGTGGCTCGCGGGCTCTGGAGCGCAGGCTTAGAAGTTGTGGTGCATGGGCCTAGTTGCTCTGCAGCATGTGGGATCTTCCCAGAGCAGGGCTCGAACCCATGTCCCCTGCATTGGCAGGTGGGTTCTTAACCACAGCACCACCAGGGAAGTCCCTAGAATCATCTTTTCAATCTCAATCAAGTCACTTCTGAACTTTCCTAGGATCTCAAAAATACATTTGTCAAAACAAACATCCAGCTTTAATTTTGTTTCTACTCTTCCTCATCTACTCCTAAATTTTATTCCTACAGTTATATGTGTGCAGCTAAGGAAGGTTACCATATGCCAGAAACTATTCTACACTTTTAAATTTAATCTATGAGAGGTTACTATTATTAACTTCCCCATCCTAATGTGCAGATAAAAAAATAGGCAAAGAACAATATATATATAATCATGCAGCCAACAAGCAGACAACCCAGGATGTGAATCCGAGTGTTCTGTCTCTAAAGCCTGTGACTTTAAACACTGTGCTTCTCCACAGACAGTTTATTACCTGATAGATATTATTAATCAGGGTATGTGGGAATTGCTTATAATAAAATTTTCCTATTTCTGTAATTGCTAGGAAGATATTTAAAACTATGTATATCTCTTAGAGAGCTATAAAATTCCTTTGTTCCAAGGTGATATGATGGATTGTTAAAAAACTGTCATCAAGTAATTGAATCTTGCTGAATTCACTTCTTTGTATAGTCCCCTTCCACACTGTGGTAGGGGTGACCCTTGACTTATTTGGATAGCAGAATGTATAATAAAAATATCATTGTGAAAATTTGAAGCTTAGGCCTTAAGAGTAGTTGAAGCTACTGCTTTTGCTCTCTTGCTGCTCGGAGACTGCATCTCCTAGAAGATGAGATACCACATGGAGAGAGAAGTGCTGGAGAGTAAAAGCACACAGCAATAGAGACAGGAATCGCCAGTCATCCCGCATGACATAGTACATATGTGAGTGATACCATCTTGGATACTCCAGACAATCACTAGAAAGGCTTGAGTGAGCCAAATGCAACAGAGGAAAGACACCCAGCTAAGCCTAAGACTGAATGAAAATATAAATGGTTGTTATGATTTTAAGCCACTGAGTATTGAGATGTTTTTTACATACCATTATAGTAGTTGGTATCAGGAGATAGGGGACTGCCTTGATAAAAATCTTAGAATGTTGTTTTGGCTTTGGGACCAGGAAGTGGGTAAAAGCTGCAAGAGTGGTGAGAAGGCTGTTATCTGAGACAGAAAAAGGGAACTCTGGGGTTAAAATGGTGGCAGAACAATTGGCAAATTGCCTTCTGCCGTAGCTTGGAAGATTGAACACGTGTTTAATGCATGTGGGAAGCCGACTGAAGAGATTTCCAGGCAGACTTCTGAAAGTGGAAGCTGACTTTGTTTTGGATGCCTGTTATAAAGCCAGTGTAGTGGAAATGAACTTAGGAAAGAAATGTTTAGTATTCAAGCATAATACAGAAAGAAATCAAGAGGACTCAATATCTGTTTGAACTGGAAATAAAGCTGTTTCTGATCACCAGCATTTCCATCAGCCCTGAAGAGACTCCCAAAGTAAGAAAGAATTAGCTGTGAGGGAAAAAAAATGCAGAAAACTCTTTGTTAGGACCCCTGAGAGATTTAAGAAGTACCAAGTAAAGCATTACAGCTAAAAAAAAAAAAAAAGGTTTATAAGAATAGAAACTTATTGTGTCACCCTGAAGTATCACATGACCCAAAGTGCAGAAATTACTGTTTCCAAAACAATTGTGGATGGGTTTACTGAGGCATGAGGAAACTATAATCAGATACCTAGGAAACTCACATATTCAAAATAAGGTTGTGTTAGCGAAAACAGTGTCCACTTCGATTAAAAGAAACTGAGATAGTTCAAAATGAAAAAAGGTCTCTTTTCACCAAATTTATATGGTCAGAGAGCAGGCTGAGTGCACAATGCAGCAATAAGCTTAAGCTATTTCTCATGATTAAAAACAAAACTGTCTTAGAAGGTAAAGCCAAGATTCAACAGGGCAGAGCCAAGAGATACTTGGAAAAATGCACCAGAAAAACATTCACAAAGAACTAAAAAACAGTTCTTTATCAAGGATGATACTCTGCTCCCAGAGTAGGGGAACTGGGTATATGTGGCTGGCTGAATTTCAGAATTGCTACAAATCACTGACTGCTATGTTCTCCAACTTTTCCCCTTTCTGAATATGAGTGTCTGATGGAGTGGTGTAGATAACTTGCTTTTCTAATTTATAGGTATTGGATCAGGAGAAACCACACCCAAGAAGACTCATCTGTACCTGGGTAGAAGTCAGATAATAAGATACTAGGTTTATGGGCTTCCCTGGTGGCGCAGTGGTTCAGAGTCCGCCTGCCAATGCAGGGGACACAGGTTCGTGCCCCGGTCCAGGAAGATCCCACATGCCGCAGAGTGGCTGGGCCCGTGAGCCATGGTTGCTGGGCCTGCGTGTCCAGAGCCTGTGCTCTGCAACGGGAGCGGCCACAACAGTGAGAGGCCCACGTACCGCAAAAAAACTAAAACAAAACAAAAAAAAAAGTTGACGACTACTACACTGTACTGTGCCACTGAATGTTGGTGTCTGTGAAAAAGCAGCATATAGAGTACCTGAATTAATACTATTTCAAAGTTATTTAAAACTTAAATGAGATCATTTGTGCCGAGTGCTTGGCAAATGGGTACTCACCAAAGTTAATGTTATTACCATGCATCCTGCATTTTTTTAGGACACAGCTAATTCTTTTATTCTCATATAGGATTTCATACAAGAAGTTTTGGCATCTATAAATATCAGAAATGTCAGAAAATTGCTTACACATGAGGAAACAAAACAAGTAATGCCTAATGTCAGAAGTACTAGGTTTTTTTTCTTGCTTACTTCTCAAGAAGGAAATCAAAATATCAGTGAAAATTTTAAAGAGCAAACATGAGACAATCCCTCAAATGGGGGGGTGTGGGGACTTTTCGGTGGCAGACAATTGCAACGTCACATGATAGAAAGTTTTAACACCAGGTGTTTACAAGGATATTGAGCACCCAGCACATCACAAAGTTGACAATATCAGTTTAAGCAGGTAGACATTAAAAACATGCTTCGGTGCTAGTTTCATTAAAAGGATACCATCATAATTCTTGTTAAGATGAAAAATTATTTTACAGAACGACTGTCCACATATATCTGGACTTAAAAGTTCCACAATTTTAATATTGAAATTCAACTTTCATAAATCTTTTTTTTAGATAGTTAAATTTGGGGAGACCGGTTTTTTGCTTTATTTGTAAAAGTGTCTATCACAATGTTAAGCATAACAGGGGAAAATAAGATATGCCAAAAGTATTAGAATGACTACTTCAAACATTATTTAGTTTGAACACTACCATTATTAGTAAATGCTGTGCAAACATTACAAACTATGTTGACAAGGATTTAATATTATACCCTACTTTTAAAAGGATAAACTTTACTTTTAGCATCAATTAAAACATATTAGGGTTTCCCTGGTGGCGCAGTGGTTGGGAGTCCGCCTGCCGATGCAGGGGGCGCGGGTTTGTGCCCCGGTCTGGCAGGATCCCACGTGCTGCGGAGCGGCTGGGCCCGTGAGCCATGGCCGTTGGGCCTGCGCATCCGGAGCCTGTGCTCCACGGCGGGAGAGGCCACAACGGTCAGAGGCCCACGTACCGCAAAACAAACAAACAAACAAAAAACATATTAAACTTGCACAGAAAAAGGAACTATAAAAACACCCCCCATTAATGATAGATCTTTCTGAATTATAAGATCATTGAGGATTACTTTACTCCTTTACACAAATTTAACATGAATTAATATGTCTCTTCCATAATCAGCATTTCATTGAATTAACTTAATTGAAAATAAATGAATAATTCCTAGTAGTTATAGCAATGATAAAACTGACTTTAAAAACAGCACACCCCCAAGAATTTGGATGCACACCCAAACATAAGGAAAAATAGGACTAAAATTTTATTAGGAATACAATTCCTCTTCTTAAAAGGGAGTATATGATGTAGGAAATAAGTATAGGGATTTAAAAAAGATGTCTAATATCCCCAGAATTGGAGTTAAAGATGGTACGTGGGTAAATCCAGTGTCAGTGGAGGAATCTTATAGATTCAGAAAATAATTTAATGGGAACTACTGTCACAACTGCAGACTATAAGCAGCAAAGATCACTACACGCCAGATAATATATGCTAGTCTCATTCAGAAGGGCCAGAGATTCTGATTTATTTTTCCCTACTCAACTTCTCAATGACATGAATGGCTCACACCAATTCTTCTTGATTCTCAAACAAGCTGATGAATATATGGATAACTTGAACTGTAGCAGAAATGATGGCTTACACCAAAATTCCATTTCTCAGTCCCATGGCATAGCATTTACTGACAAATGGCTACCTATCCAGGAACCACGTTTTCCAGGTCCTTTCCTAACTGAATGTCACCAGGTGACTAGTTTTCACAAGGGTTACCTGGACAGAGGTGATGCAGTTCTGGCAGTGGTCAATTTATTGCCTCTCATCTATAAATTCATATCTTTGCCTGCTTTTACATAATAGAGCTGAGTCCTGCAAATATTTCTCCTTGCCATTAGTATAATGCCAAGCCTTGTAATAGAAAGCACAGGGGGAATACTAGAAGACGGAAGGGTTTTCTTATCACGGTTTTTCAGGGAGGAAGAAATTTTCCTCTACCCTTCTAGATTCCTCTGCATGGTCTGAGAATTAAATTGACATGAGACAGATTAACATGAGAAAATCAGGGACTTCCCTGGTGGTCCAGTGGGTAAGACTCTGTGTTCCCAATGCAGGGGGCACAGGTTCAATCCCTGGTCGGGGAACTAGATCCCACATGCATGCCAAAACTAAGAGTTCGCATGCCGCAGTGAAGATCCCATGTGCCGCAACTAAGGTCCGGTGCAGCCAAGATATAAATATTTTTTTAAAAAGAGAGAAAATCAAACAAAAGTTTAATAGCATATCTACATTGGAGAGATCCAGGAAAACTGAGTAACTCACCAAAACGGTTAAATCCCTTACCTTAAATACCATCTTCAGCTAAAGACAAAAAAGAAAGTTAGGGTAGTGGTTTGGGACATCAAAAGGGGAGAAGACAATTCACATGGAGATGGAAAAGCACGTGTTTGGTAAACAAATGTTTGCTGGGCCAGGCAGAGACAATGGGATACAGAGTGGGCTCCGAGATCTAGGCCCTGTTTCCCCCAACACACCTAGCCCATATTCTTTGGAGATATATCTAATGATAGTTTTACTCTGGGAACAGCAATTCTATCCAAATACTTTAGGCAATTAGGGGGAAGGTCAAAGTTGCTTCCTGAGTCTTTTGGACCTGGGTTGTTTGCAGTTCAAATCAATCCACATGCCAAAGAGACACTTTGGGGTGGCAGGTTTGGCCCTCCTACAGGCTTTAGAGAAATCTGCACACTACACTCCTTCAGATAACACTTTTTTTCCTGCACTTCCAGACTCCCTTCAGTTCTAGGTTCACCCCAGCAGACCACAGCTTTCTCTGACTTTAGATACTATGCATTTTTATTCCAGTGGTCGACAGCATAGCCAGCAGCTATGGAAGCATATGTCCCCAAATCAATGTTCCTCATACCCTCTCCTCAGGCAGGGAGAAAAGAACCATGGATGTTAAAGTTAGAGGCCTGCTCTAATAAAAAGGCCAAATATTTGGTAAAATGTTTGCCTACTATAACTTGGAAGGCAGATTAGATTAAGGGTATTGCCTTCTCATTACGGCCTATTCCTTTTAGATGACCCTGTGACAACACCTATTAGGCTAACTAAGCCCTGCAAGGAGAGAAGCAAAAAAAGTTTGAGAACTCTGTTTAGGTCTAGGTGGTAACTTTTAACGTGGTTCCTGGGACACTGAATGGATTGGATGCAAATAGATCAGAAGCCTACATAGTTCTCGAGAGAAATAAATTATCAGAGAGAATATGAACCTGGTATAAAAATCCTGTGATTTAATGGGAGCATTCTGCTCTTTTCTAAGAATGGCCATTCCAAGTATGTATTCAGCAAGTGGGGAAATAATCACAGGAGGGATAAGCAGACCTACTAGGCACACTTCTATTTGAACTTGGGTCAGAACTCCACCAAAAGCTTCATTTTAAACTGTGGACCACAGCAGCTAGGACTCGGTCCCCACGGATTAGCAATAGAACCAGCATCCAGTAATCTCTGAGAAAGCCATGCAGTCCTTTTCCCCAAGGCACAGTTGTTCAAGAAATTGGTCACAATTTCCCTAGAACAAGGCATAGAGGATGGTTTACAGTGACAGAGCTGTAGAGTGTTTACTCAGTGGAAATCAGCCTCTCCTTCAGTCAAGGGGCTCTGATATGCAAACTAGCTTAGCTTTAAAAATAAGGTGAGAAGGTATGATTCTCCACTGTGGTGAAGAGTTCATGTTTCTGGCCATCAGAGACAAGTTGTTTTTGGTGGTTGTTACAGAAGGAAACCCTCATCTATCTCATTCCTGGGAAAACTATCATAACTAAGCTACTGATCAAGACCCTGCAGTTCAAAACAGTCTGATGACAATTTGGTCTCTGCTGACTACGAAGAGAAATGCACCTGTCTCATTTTTAATAATTCAACATTGTCGCTTGGCCTTTGATGCTCTGGGATCTTATCAGTCCCTCTGAAGTCAGGAAGTTTAATGGTGGCCTTTGTCATTGTCACATGTGGGCAGGACAAGACAGCACCACAGAGCTTCCCTTCAATAGATTTTTCAATGCCTTATACTGAAGAGAGTGGTCTCTGGGCTGTCTTGGGGAATAATGAGCTAGTGTGACACATATGATAAATCCTCTCCAACATTTCTGTCTTCATAAGCTGTTAGATGTCTTCCTCTTTTTTGTTTTTTTTTTAAATTAAGTTTTATTGGAGCATAGTTGATTTACAATGTTGTGTTAGTTTCAGGTGTACAGCACAGTAAATCAGTTAACCATATACATATCTCTACTTTTTTACAGATTCTTTTCCCATATAGGTCATTACAGAGTATTGAGTAGAGTTCCCTGGGCTATACAGTAGATCCTTATTAGTTATCTATTTTATATATAGTAGTGTGTATGTGTCAATCCCAATCTCCCAATTTACCCCCCCCCTTTCCCTTTGGTAGCCATAAGTTTGTTTTCTACATCTGTGACTCTATTTCTATTTTGTAAATAAGTTCATTTGAGATATTTTCCTCTATGTTCCCAAAGGAACTTCTGAAATCTCAACCTCATTAATTATCATTGTTAATCCTGAGTTCAACCGACCAAATAAGATGGAGGAGCCATTTCCAGTATCTCTAGTAAGTGTACCCATATCAATGCAACAATAACAACCATAACAGCAACAAACAACACTGGTTGTATTCTGCTCTCCCTGGTCTAGCATCCTTTCAATGAGACATATTGAAACGAGACATACATATTCCTCAGGTTTCTGCTTAATTAAATTAACAAAAGCTTGCAATACTTTGGATGTGTAAGTTATCCCCTATGGGATCAGACTGTGTAGACCCCTGAAACATGCTAATATCTGACTGTAGTTGTGGGTTCAACAGCTACAAAGTTTGGTTGGGATGGGATCTTGGAGATCATTTATATCCCTAAATAAAGCAGCTGTTTTACTATAAATTCCCTATAGGATTTTAAGGAAAAGGAAGACTAGCCTTTTCAGACTTGGAAGAAAAATATGTTTCTATGTGCAATGGATGCTTAGAGTGACTTGGAGCTCCAAGATTCTGAGCTTCATCTAAATTCTACCAGAAGTCCCTATTCCAGGTTTCAGGAATGCTTTAACTTCTACATGAAAGATTGGTGAGGCTGTGAATTCAGATTTCATTTTAATTTTATAACCCACACCATTGAATTTTGGCTTTGATTTTCAGAAATATTATCTCTGTGGCTACAAGATAAAAAAGAGTATATAAGGTTTCCTTCAAAGAACTCTGGTTCTCTGTAACTTGAGAGTTTAATGCCCTGAGAGCTTGTAATTTTTTTTTTCTCTGTAGATGCTCCAGAATAATCATGAAAATCTGTCCCATGCCAGGTGTTGTAGTCATCCTGACTGCCATGAGTCAACACAGCAGCCCATTTGATCACTCAAGGCACTTTCCTTAGTTATACTTTATCACAAAAAATCAAGCATGGGTGAAAATTTGCTTAATCATGGAGCCATGATATTCCATGGATTAGGGAGAATCCCATTACCCACTGGCAAGGAACCAATGCTGTGTTCAAACGCAAATATACAACCCAACTAATACTCCAGACCCATCTCAGAATTTCTACTTCCTAGTACTTCTTCTGGTACCATTGTCTGTATCAGCTAAAGTCCAGTCAGGAGGTAGAAATCATCACAGTTATTTTAAGAGAGATAATACAATATAAAGAATTACTAATCAGATATGAAGCTGTTAACTAGATAACTGAAAAGTCTAAAAACAGTGGGAGGTCGGGGTTAGCAGATGTAAGCTATTATATATAGAATGGATAAACAACAAGTTCTTACTGTAGAGCACAGGGAACTATATTCAATAGCCTGTGATAAACCATAATGGAAAATAATATAAAAAATAATGTATATATATGTATAACTGAATCACTTTGCTGTACAGCAGAAATTAATGCAACGTTGTAAATCAACTATACTTAAATAAATTTTTTTTAAATTAAAAAAGAGAAAAGACTAAGATATTTTAGAGGTAGTCACTTCAGGAAACAGCTATTATCCGTAGAGCTGGAGAAACAAAGGGAAGAAGTTGAAATTATTACATTTACATGTTTCAAGGAGGGACTCCATACCTGTGAGGCTGGAGAACTGTTGGGCTGGTGTTTGTGTCTCTGAGGGATGGGCAACCCAGCTAGATCTGCAGGTGTTGAACAGGCACCAAACTAGATTGAACTGCTATATGGGAAGGTGCTACTGCAGCTGTGGTGAAGAAGCATTACTGGGGTAAAAACAGGAAAGAGCAAGTCTCTTCACTCTGCTTCTCCCTAACAGCTTCTTTTTAGTGCCCCTATTGGCAGAGACTAACAGGGAGCCATATGGCAAAGCAGAAATGTGGTCTGCATAGTGCCAGCATCAGTATCACAAAGCAGAAGGTAGAAGGGTGGGTTTGGAGCTGTGAAGCAAGTAAATAATAACTGGCACAAGGAGGGAGACTTATTATCCTCCTTTGACCACCTCAAATATGACTAGAGGTAAGACAAGGAATCATAACCCAGAAGGCACGATCAAGGGCATCTGGAGAAACTTGGAAAAGGTAGTTATTCCTCGGGAGCAGAACCAGCATCCAAACAAGTAGTTTCCCCTATTGCCAGGGTAGAGGCATTCATAACGCTTCTCCAGCAGGTATTTATCCTCCCTATGGAAACATGGTACTTATGTTTCCTATTTTTCTGTTTTCTGAATGGGAGTTTCTATGGCAGTTATCTTCTTTGTCCTACCGTTATACTGAAGGATAAGGTGACTTGTCAAGACTACAAAGAGTCTCATCCAGAAATGAAGGAGTGGGCTGAATATAACCCAGAGAGCCTAAACTCTGAGCTAGCTGTTGTGACTCTACGGGACTTTGGGTTATCTTCCTTCGAGGGGGGTGAATATATACTACATGTGACAGGGATGTTCACTGATCATCAGTGGTGAGAGGGATGGAATATGGCAGATGTGGTAGCTGTCCATCAACACAGTTACTCTCCCTTCCATGTATAGCCGTATAGAGATATAAAGATGCTTCCCAGGCAGACACTACATTTACCAGCCTCCCACCCCATTTCTAGCTGTGACCATGGGGCTAATTTTGTCAATACAGTGCTAACAAATGCAATGAGTGTTGCTCTGGGACATGACATTTAAATAGCAGATGAATTTTCTCTATGTCTTCTTTTTTCTCCTTCTGCTAACAGAAAAAATGCAGGGCACTAAGTGGATAGTATGGTTTCAAGATGGAAGGGGCCTAGGTTCCTTAATCACCTCAGACCAGGATTGCCAACATTGGGTTGTTATGTAAGCAGGAAATGAACTTCAGTTCTGTTAAGCTACCAAAATGTGGAGCTTTATTGTTACAGCTGACAGTGTTACCCTATGTAACTTAGAAATTTATGGCACTTGTCTTTGACCTTTATTCCCCCAAACTTGTAAAAAATATTTAAAAAAAGAAAAAAATCGTGTAATTTCAAAGAATATACATAGTTGGGACAATTCAACTCTAGAAAAGAATATAATTTTAGGCAGAAACCACTCTAGATGAAATTAAGAAAATAAAAAAAGGAAAATAATAAAAGTGAAACAATAATAATAAAAGTAATAATAAATGAAACAATAGACAAAAGTCATGATGTTAGGAATATAGACTAAAAATGTATCTATATGAGCAAATAGGGGAATACACATATAACATGATCACAGAATTTAATATGGAATCAGAACTAGTGAAGCATCTCAAGGAAAACAGACAATATCAGGTTAAATTTATAAAGTCTGAATTTCTCAAATAGAAAACATAATAATGAAAAGGGAAAATTTCTAAGATAAAATAGGATAAAAATTCTTGTACTAAAGGAATTTGTTAATAAACATCTTCTAGTAATTCCCCAAAAGAAGTGGGGTAAAAAGTATGAGTTATATTTTGAGTACTTATTTTTAAGCATAATGAAAAGAATCCTACAAACATGAAGACTGGACTAAACTAACAAAGGAAACAAATCCAAGTTGCTCTCAGACTTCTACTCAACAACATCATATTCATATTTCAGAATAAAATAGAATATAGTTCACAGCTTTGAAGAGATATCTGTGTTAACCTGATGTTTCCACATCTAGTTGTTTTACATGTGTGAATATAACACAAAGACACTCTCACATATGAAAAGATACAATAGCTTTATTACCACTGATTTTTTTCATGCAGGAAGATAAAAACAACCAAAAAACAACCAAAAAAGGACTTCAAGCTATGATCCACAAAACCTATTCAGAGAAAAGTTAGGGATTTGCTTGCAAAATAACTTATAGAGAACATTTTGTCCACTTAAAAGTGGAACCAAGCTTATATAATCATGGTACATTACAATACATAGTATAAATATTGTAATACTCAAAATAATGGCCATATGACATAAAAATAATTTTAAAGTTGTCACTTTCTAAAAAGTACCACTTGATGCTCATAAAACCAGCAGGTTTGGGGGTGGAAGGAAGTGTAAATATGCTAATTTCTTCATCTTTCATGAGGGGGAGTAAACCACCACTTCTGAAACTGATAAATGTAGAAATATAAATTTAAACCACCCTCCTCAAAAAAGCATATCTATTTTAATTCTGAAAAAAATGAATACTTTGGTTACATAGTTGGCAGCATGGAGAAATATTGAATTATCTTCTTTTAGAATTGGGTTTTGATAAATGGAATGACACAAGTTGCTATTTGGATCGACTGATTTCATTTAGATGAGGTCAGTTGATCATAATAAAATAAATTATAGCTAAAATTTCCCTTTTTCACAGATTTTCCTGTAACTTTTTGAAGGCCCTTTCCATCTCCTTGAAGCATACTGCCAGAATGAGGATGATATTACTGCCAAGTATTAGGTCATTATACTGTTTTAGTGACTCTTTTCCATTTCCTGATGAATTGCGTTAACTTTGTAAGTTTTCGTACCCAGCCTCACTGAAGTATGAATTCCTAACATAGATCCTGGGAAGATATTAAACAAAAGTGTGAACATTAAATGCATGACTTGCCTGCACCACTGAACTTGGCTCTTGGACTTTTAAGCCAAATCAGTGTACCCTACAATCACATTTGTGTCAAAGTCTCAGGAAGCGCTTGCCTTTAACCTGTTTAATTTTCTGGCTCTGATCAGCAATTCACTCTCATCTTTTCCTACATTTGTCACAATTGCTGTCATTCTTTTGTAGTAACCTCTAGTTTTTTTTGCATCAGTTTGTGGTCTGTGTGACTTCCTAGTCCTGGAGACTACACTTTCAACAACCTAGAGTGAGAAGTTCTTCTAAAGAATTCCTTCCTAGACAAAAGCAGAGGAAGAAAAAAAGAGATAGAGATAGAGGAAGGAGGAGAGGGAAGGAGGGAGGAAGGAAGGGAGAATGGAAGGAAGGAAGGGAGGGGGCGATAGAACGAAGGAAGGAAAGGAGGGATGGAGGAAGAGATGAAGGAAGGAAGGGAGGGAGTGAGGGGGGAAGAGACAAAGGAAGGGAGGAAGGGAGGAAGGGAGGGAGGAAGGAGGAAGGAAGGAAGAGAGGAAGGGATGTAGAGATAAACGAAGGAAGAAAGGGAGGGAGGAAGAAGAGAGGAAGGAAGGAAGGAAGGGAGGGAGGGAAGGAGGAAGGAAGGAAGGGAGGAAGCGTGGAAGGAGGAAGGAGGGAAGGGATGGTGAGAGAAAGGAATAAGGGAGGAAGGGAGGAAGAGATGAAGGAAGGAAGGGAGGAGGGGAGGAGGACATAAAGGAAGGAAGGAAATGAGGGAGAGAGAAAGAGACAAAGGAAGGAAGGGATGGAAGGAGGAAGGAAGGAAGGAAGGGAGGGAAGAAGAGATGAAGGAAGGAAGGAAGGGAGGGAGGAAGGGAGTAGATGAAGGAAGGAAGGGATGGAGGGAGGAAGGAATAGAGGGAGGAAGGGAGGAAGAGACGATGGAGGGAAGGAAGGAAGGAGGAAGGGAGGAATAGGAAGGATGGAAGGAAGGGAGGATGTGATGGGGGAGGAAGGAAGGAAGGGAAGAAGGGAGGAAGAGATGAAGGAAGGAAGGAGGTAAGGGAGGAAGATATGGAGGGAAGAAGAGACGAAGGGAGGAAGGAAGGATGGAAGGAAGGGAGGATGTGATGGGGGAGGAAGGAAGGAAGGGAAGAAGGGAGGAAGAGATGAAGGAAGGAAGGAGGTAAGGGAGGAAGATATGGAGGGAAGAAGAGACGAAGGGAGGAAGGAAGGAAGGGAGGAAGGGAGAATGTGGAGAAGGAAGGGAGGAAGGGAGGGAGGGAGGAAGGAAAGAAGGGAGGGAGGGAAGAAGAGACGAAGGAAGGTAGGAAGGGAGGGAGGAAGGGATGAAGGGATGAAGAAAGGGAGGGAGGAAAGAAGGAAGGGAGGTTAGGAAGAAGGAAAGGAGGCAGTGAGGAAGGAAGGAAAGAATTCTGTGACTGAATGAAAACAATCACTAATAGAAGTTTGTTCTGTAGGGTTCCAATGGTTCAGCTTCTCCTAAAATTACCCAATTACATAGGAGTAAATACCCATTAATCAGTCTTCCTTAATCATTTCTTGTTAGAGCATAGATTAATAATTATGTCCCATTATTTGCTTTCAGAAAAATGAGGATATAAACACTGGTTCTGACACAGTACAGATTTATAAAATTTGTATAATATTTTTAAATATGAATTTTGTATGTTATAATGTAGGGGAATCATGAAATAACACATTGCCAAAAATTAACAACTCTCAGACTGATGGCTAAATCTTGCCAACAGATAACTTTTTTTGGACTTGAAAGATGTTTTTTTCCTTCTTTTAATATTTAGTTTGAAGAAAAAACTTACACCATCGTCATCCTTATGAATCTGGTCTTCTAATGATATATCTTATTTCTTGTAATAATTTTTCAGTTACTTTACTTGGATTTTCTAATATATTATATCATGCTACCAGAATACAGTTAGTATATTGCTCCTGTTTTCCTATATATAAACTTTCATTTCACTTTCTTATTACATGGATAGTGGTAATGTGTTCTTCTTTTGAGTTGTTAATGCAATTATTTTCACTTCTCATGATTAAGTTTAGTGTTGTATTTTGGTGTGTGTTAAACTGGCTAATTATTTTTATGAATTTTCCTATATTTTCAGAGATCTGGATTTCTCAAAGTAATCTCATTTGGTCATAGGCTAATATGGTTTTAATATACGCCTGGACTCTAAGCTAATTCTGGATTTAGTTTTTGTTGCTGTTGTTTTAATTCATATTCCTAAGTTAGATTTGTTTGCAGTTTTCTTACTGTGCTTTTTTTTTTCTTTTTTTAAACAATCTGTCCAAGGTGTTTCCTTCTCCTCAAAACATGTAAACTACATGAGAAATATATTTTTTTCTTGTAGGTGCAATATAAATCTTTAAAAAATATATTGAGTTGAAATACACATTACATAAAATTAAGCATTTTAGGGTGAACAATTCAGTGGCATTTAGTACATTTACAATGTTTTGTAACCCTCACCTCTATTTAGTTCCAAAAGCCCTTCATCACACTGAAAGGAAACCCCATACCCATTAAGCAGATGCTCAACATTCTGTCCTGTCCTCAGCATCTGGCAACCACCAATGTGTAAACCTCTCTCTGGATTTACCTATTGTGGACATTTCATAGAAATGGAATTATACAATATGTGATGTTTTGTGTCTGGCTTCATTCACTTAGCGTGTTTTCAAGATTCACACATGTCGTTGCATGCACCTGTACTTTTATTTCTTTTCATGGCTGAATAATATCCCATTTCATGTATACACCATAATTTGTTTATCCATTCATAAACTCTGTGGACATTTGAGCTGTTTCCTCTTTTTGGCTATTGTGAATAGTGCTGTGGTGAACATATGTGTACGTGTATTTGTTTGAATACATGTTTTCAATTTTCTTCCTAGGAATGGAATTGGTAGGCCATATGGCAATTCTATGTTTAACTTTCTGAGGAACTGCCAAATTGTTTTCCCTAGCAGCTGAATCACTTTCTATTCCCACCAGCAATGCACAGAGTTCCAATTTCTCCAGGTTCTAACCAAATTTGTTACTTTCTGTTTTAATTTTAAACCCACATTAGTGGGTACGAATCGGTACCATAGTGTGGTTTTGATTCGTATTTCCACACTGACTATTAAAACTGAACATATTTTCGTATGCTTATTGGCTATTTTTATATATTCTTTGGAGAAATGACTATCTAATTTGTATGCCCATTTTTCAATTAAAAATTATTCTTGTTGGGTTGTATGAGTTCTTTATATATTCTAGATATCAGACCTGTTTTAGTTGGTTTGGGCTGCTATAGGAAAATACCATAGACTGGGTGACTTAAATAACAAACATTTATTTCTCACAATTCTGAAGGCTAGGATGTCCAAAATCAAGACACCAGCAGAGTTGGCGTCTGGTGAGGGCCCTTTTTCTGATTTGCTGATGGCTGTTTTCTTTCTGTAACCTCACATGAAGAAGAGAGAGGGCTCTGCTCTCTTCCTCTTCTGATAAAGGCACTAATCCCATCATGGGGGGGGGGGCGTACCCTCATGACCTCATCTAAAACTAGTGCCAGAAGACACCCAACTGCAAATACCATCACACTGGGGATTACGGCTTCAACATACAAATTTCGTGAGAACACAACATTCAGTCCACAGCAAGCCCTTTTTCAAATATGATTTGTAAACATCTTTTTCCATTTTGTAGGTTGTGTTTTCACTTTCTTGATAATGTCATTTGATGCACATAAACTTTTCATTTTTATGAAATCTAATTTTTAAAAAAAATTTATTGCTCATGCTTTTCATGTCAAATCTGATTCCACTGCCAAATCTGAAGTCATGAAGATTTGCATTATGCTTTCTTCTAATAGTTTTCCAGTTTTATCTCTTCTATTCAGGTTGTTGATCCATTTAGAGTTACTTTTTGTACATGGTATGAGGTAAGAATCCAGCCTCACTCTTTTGCATGTGGATGTCCATTTGTCCCAACACACTTTGTTGAACAGACTGTTCTTCCCTCATGGAATGGTCTTGGTACTCTTGTCAAAAATAACTTGGTCATAGATATATGGGTTTATTTCTGAACACTCAATTATATAATTTTTTTCTACATGTCTATCTTTAGGTCAGTACCACACTATTGTGATTCCTATAACCTTGTAGTAATTTTTGAAATTGTGGAGAGTGAGTCATTCAGCTTTGTTCATTTTCAAAATTGTTTTGGCCAACTGGAGCCCCTTGCAATCTCACATAAATTTGAAGATCAGCTTTTCCATTTCTGCATAAATATCCATTGGGATTTGACTGACATTACATTGAATCCATAGACTGTTTTCAGTACTATAGCCACCTAAACAATATTTTCTTCTAATTCAAGATGTCTTTTGATTCACTGGGGTCTTTTAAATTTCTATCAGCAATGTTTTATCATTTTCACTGTATGAAACTTTCATCTCCCTGGATACAATTAGTCCTGAGTATTTTAGTTTTTTGGATGCTGTTTTATTTTTTTAATTGAACTTTATTGGAATATAGTACAGTCTCTGCTGTACACCAAAGTGAATCAGCCATAAGCATACATATGTCCCCATATCCCCTCCCTCTTGAGCCTCCCTCCCATCCTTCCTATCCCATCCCTCTAGGTTGTCGCAAAGCACAGAGCTGATCTCCCTGTCTATGCTGCTGCTTCCCACTATCTATTTTACATTTGGTAGTGTATGTATGTCAATGCAACTCTCACTTCACCCCAGCTTCCCCCACCCACCTCGTGTCCTCAAGTCCATTCTCTATGTCTGCCTCTTTATTTCTGCCCTGCAACTAGGTTCATCAGTACCATGTTTTTTTTAGATTCCATATATATGCAATAGAATACAGTATTTGTTTTTCTTTCTGACTTACTTCACTCTGTATGACAGACTCTAGGTCCAACCACCTCACTACAAATAACTCAATTTTGTTTCTTTTTATGGCTGAGTAATATTCCATTGTATACATGTGCCACATCTTTATCCATTCATCTGTCAATGGACATTTAGGTTGGTTCCATGTCCTGGCTATTGTAAATAGTGCTGCAATGAACATTGTGGTGCATGTCTCTTTCTGACTTATGGTTTTCTCAGGGTGTATGCCCAGTAGTGGGATTGCTGGGTCCCACTACAATTGTATGGTAGTTCTATTTTTAGTTTTTAAAGGAACCACCATACTGTTCTCCATAGTGGCTGTATCAATTTACATTCCCACCAACAGTGCAGGGGGGTTCCCTTTTCTCCACACCCTCTTCAGCATTTATTGTTTGTAGATGTTTTGATGATGGCCATTCTGACTGGTGTGAGGTCAGAACTACGTCATTGCAGTTTTGCATTTTACATTTAAATTTATAATCCATTTTGAGTTAATTTTTGTATAATGTGTGAAACAGGTAGAATTTGTGCAGGATTTTTTTGTGGGTTTTTTCATTTTTATTTTGCCTATGAAAGTCCAATTGTTCCAGCAGTACTTATTGGAAAAGTTGTCTTTTTTATTATCATATTGCTATTACACTTCTGTCAACAACTAACTGGGTATATTTGTGTGAGTCTATTTTTAAGTTGGTTTCCTTCTCTTGCATTGATCTCTGTGTCTGTCCCTCTGCCAATATCACTCAGTCTTGATTACTATGGCTTTTGTATCAGTTTTCTGTGGCTGCTTTAACAAATTACCCCAAACTTCATACCCTAAAATAACAGAAATTTATTCTCTCATTGTTCTGAAGACCAGAAGTCCAAAATTTTATATCTTTGAGCTGAAATCAAGGTTAGGTCCTATTATACCCCCTCCAGAGGCTCTAGGGGAGAATCTGTTCCTTGCCTCTTCTAACTTCTCGTGGCTACCACCATTCTTTGACTTGTAGCTACATCACTCTAATCTCTGTTTCTGTGGTTACATTGCCATGGAATTACATTATTTCTGTCTCTGCCTGGCTCTTATAAAGACACTGTGGTGGCATTTATCAACCACTCAGATAATCTAGGATAATCTCCTCCCTCAAAAACTTTACCTGGATTAAATCCAGATGTACAGTAGAATAAGTGTTGCAGAGACACAAGTTATGAAACAACTATGCTCACTGTGTTAAGAGGAAAACTTAAGAACTCTAGCTTGAAATTTTCCCTAGGGACTAGGAAACTATAAAATGTGACCTGATAGATTTGAAAAGCAAAACATCCAATTTGAAAAGCAAAGCATCCAACTGATCTTCTGAAAAATACAATAGCTAAATTTTAAAAACTCAATGGATGATTTGAACAGCAGTATAAATAATGCTCAAGAAATAATTCATGAAGATAAATCAGAAGAATCTTCCAGAATGCAGCACAGAAAATGAAAAGATGGCAAAAGATAAAAAGACATGGAGAAGAAAGTGAGAAATTATTGGAGTAGAGAGGGAATTGGAGAGAGGCAATATGTGAAGCTACAATGGATGAAAAAATTCTAGAAGTAATAAATGAAATCAGAGTTTCAGTTAGTCCTACACTCTAATAAGGAGAAATATAAAGAAAACCACAATGAGACACATCTAAAGGGAAAAAAATAGAATAGTAAAGATAGAGAAAATCTTAAAAGGATCTGAAAATAAAAAGACACATTCATAATGTGCATGTACTTAGTGCCACTGAACTGTACAGTTAAATATGGTTAAAATAAGATGTTTTATATTATGTGACTTTTACCACAATAAAAAAGCATTTAAAAAATATGTACTAAAATCATGCAGGAAAAAATACACATTCATTTTAATGTAATGATAGAATGACAGCAGTGATAAGAGCTAGCAAATAATAGAAAAGTATTTATTATATTTACAATTGCCAACTTGGGATTTTATATTCAGGGAAAATAGTTTTTAGAATTAACAACTTAAAAACAATTTACAACCAACAAAACTAGGTGGTTTGAGAACAGCAGAATCTCATTAAAAATTCTCAAGAAGATACTTAGATAGAAGGAAATGTGATCCCCAATGCAAAACATATGATGTAAAAAATATGATTTGGGAAAGAGCTAAACTGGGTTAAATCTTAATTAATATTTATTGGATAAAAGAGTAAAAATAATGTCATGTTGAGTGTTTTAAAATAGCTAAATAAAATAATTAAAATGCAATGAAAATAATACTATAATTTGGGAGTAGTTAAAAATACATAATTGTTTAAAGTTTTTTTCCTCTCTTTTGTTTTAGGTGTTTATATTTCTTAATCTCTCTGGAAGGTATTTAAATTATTGGTTAATCTAAACATAGGTAACTTAAGTATATGTGTTGAATATTCTAAGACAACTATTGAAAGTATGAATTTCCAAGTTAGTAGAGGGAAAAATAGAGTGATAAAACGTTTAATGCAAAAGAACTCAACAAAGGTAATAACAAGAGGAGCACAGAGGAGCATTGATTATTTATAAATAGGTGGTGAGAAGTTTCAGGACAAGCTGGAAGATGAGCGAACAGTATCTGTGTAAACACAAAGGCAAAAAAGGGGTAATGAATCTTGTGATTTATAACATAGGGGTTTGGTTATAACATAGGTTACAAATTAATAAAAAATGAAGTTCAAGTAGAGAAGATTGTGAGGGATTTCATTTACAGGCTCCTGATCAATTTATGTACTTATTATTGTAGAGTAATATAGCCCACTGTGTTTCTCTTTCGACATGACAAATAAACAAACACCTATGTATACAAATATAAATAAATAAAACAAATAAATTATGCATATAAAATTTTACTCCCTTACTTTTATTCTGTTTTATTTTATTTGCATTAGTATTTTGGGGCTTTACATGGAATTTTATTGTAAAGGCAATCTCTGGCCCTTTTCTAAATAAATTTTATAAATCAATCAATAATGTAAATGTAAAAGTAAAAAAGGTATTCAAGCTTTGTCCCAAAGTTAGTAGATTCTTATAATTTATTCAACATTGAAATAAATGCAGTTTGTAGGAAATAAATCAACATTTCAACCAGTGAGAATTAGTTTCAAGGTAAAGAGCTTAGCAGTGTAATCGTCTGTCTACCCAGTGTTTACAATGTGAGAGGCTGGTTGATTTGTTTGTGTGGTTATTTCTGTGATGCTAAACATGATTAGAATGAATTCTCCCTCTGGGTGCCCTTGTTCACCATATAACAGAGATGCACTGACTATTATTAGAAAGCCCAAATCTATAAATGAATTTAGAGTAACAAAAAAATACCGGGCACCATGAACATTTTATTATTTGATATGTTTTTTGCTGGTGGCATATCTATTTATTCCAAAAGATCCATGTTCCTCTCAACCAGGCAAACATTTAATATCTAATACGTTAAAGCTCCCTTCACATAAGCAAATATTCTTAGACACTTAACAAATAAAGAACATAGATCTTTGCAGAAAACATAAGAGCATGAGGTGTTGAAGAGAAATACATCCAGGCTCTGGAGGGAATCAGGGAACATCAGAGTGGAAACAGTCTCTGTATTTTCCTTTTGCTTCCTTTCTTCCTTCCTTCCTTCCTTTCTTTCTCTCTCTCTCTCTTACTTACTTTCTTTCTTTTTCTCTCTCTCCCTTCCCTTTTCTTTCTTTTTTGCTTTTTCTTTCTTTCTCTTTCCTTCCTTCCTTCTTTCTTTCTCCTTCCTTCCTTCCTTTCTCTCTCTCTCTCTCTCTCTTCCTTTCTTTCTTTTTCTCTCTCTCCCTTCCTTTCTCTTTCTTTCTCTTTCCTTCCTTCCCTCCTTCCTTCCTTCTTTGTTTCTTTTTCTTTCTTTCTCCTCCCTTCCTTCCTTCCTTTCTTTCTTCTCCTCTCTCTCTATTTTTTTTTTTTTTTTTGCAGTACATGGGCCTCTCCCTGCTGTGGCCTCTCCCGTTGCGGAGCACAGGCTCCGGACGCACAGGCTCAGCGGCCATGGCTCACGGGCCCAGCCGCTCCGCGGCATGTGGGATCTTCCCGGACCGGGGCACAAACCCACGTCCCCTGAATCAGCAGGCAGACTCTCAACCACTGCGCCACCAGAGGGAAGCCCTCTCTCTCTTTTTTAATACAGCAATCCTTCCCTGAAAGTATTCTATTGAATGCTACAGAGAGTTTAACAAACAAAAGAAAAATTTCTGACTACAAAGATGATCTGACACTTAATTTCAGTGCCATAATGGTGAAAATAAATGGACTACTCCAAAGAGCAAAACTTGATTAAAAAATTATTGTTGCTATTGATGGCTATAAACACATCACCAATGCAATGAGAGACTTGGTCATTTTATATGTACACTGTAAGGTTTGGAAAATTTAGGAGAATTAAGGATGACAGTGAATTTTCTGCACATTTGTTAAACACAGGTAAATTTCCCAAACCCACATATGCATGCTCCCCAGAAGCTGATGTCAGAGAATTTACCTGCAAAAGTTTATGACACTGTAGAATTAATCTGTACATTCTGAACAAAGAGCTTGCCCATGTGTTACTGAATAATTGACATAAACGTTATTCTGTGATAATTGTCCAGATTTTCATATATTTTGGCTAGTAAATTTCACAAATCTCAGTATGATAATCTTAGCTACTAGGTAATGACTCATTCATGCTGTCCCTTTTTCTTACACCTTTCATTCAAATAGGTATTATTAAACTCATTTAAAGTTGTGATAATTTGCCTTTTTTCAAGGCTGCCACCTCAATCTTTTACTTATTCTATAAATAGGGCAACTATATGTCTTACTTTGCCTTGGAAAAAATTTCATTTTACAATTGTTGCCCTGACATTCTATCTGGCAGCTATCCCACTACCTTTCACTATCAGAAGTGTCATGTTTTGGACCATAGGATATCTGGTCACCCTACGACAATGAAGTGTAATCCAAATCACAAAGTCTGGCACCCAAGATATTAATTAAATCTTGTAAAAGGAATGTGTTAAATAACTAACAATCTTAAAATGAGGGTTCTTTAGGACAGGCTATAAATACACTTGAATTTACAGCACAAAGTAGATATGTTTTCACATGAGAAAAATCTTCAGGGCTGTATGAATTGAACCGCAAGATATAATCTTACAAAGGAGATTAGATGCAAAGGTTCCTGAGTTTGTAATTAACAAGCTGTGTGACTTTGACCAAATCACTTTATCTGGGCCTTGTTCCTGCACCTGTAAATTGTAAAATCCGAATCACTGAGTGGCATGTTTGGCACTTTCAAACATCATGTTTTAAATCTTATAACAGCATGTTGAGCTAAATATCAGTATCTCTATTTTACAAATCAGTAAACTGAGACTTACACACTCACATTACAGTCACACACATATCTAATAGGTGACAGAACTGGTATTAAAACTCAGCTCTTTCTGATTACAAAGTTCTTATTCTTTCTAGTATGTATGTACCCCATCCAAAAAATGAAACTATACAAACACATATCTTTATTATGTAGGTCATACCAATTATTGTGCTATGTTCTTTGGCAGACACAATGGTGACTGCATCTATGCTGTTATATGTACCCTCTCTAGTTAGGGAAATAAGGCATAATCAAATGAACAAGTAAATAACAGAAACACATGAGAACTTCATCAGCATAGCATGTGGAGTACAACAAAGCTTTGCATTCACAGACCCAATGTGTGACTCATACACAAGAAAGGTAAGTAGATACAGATGGCAGGATTAAAACTTCAGACCAGAGTTTATCATGAAACAAGAAGAAGAGTAGAATGCTAAAGCTAAATCTGTATAAAACACTCAATGCTAAGATTATTCTAAGAAGGCACACCAGTTTTTGTATTTTTTTTGGTCAGTAAATTTGAATTTAACAATAAACTGAGAAAATACCTAACTTTATTTTCTGCTAATGTAAAGTTTAATATGACCCTTGGAAATGATTTTTCATTGTTGTTTTATGAAAGGACTGAATGTTTGTTTTACACAAATTGGAAGGAGAAGCAAGGTGGCTATCTATAACATAAGTTTAAATTCAATGATAGTGCTTTGTGGGGAAAAAAGTAACATCTTGTTTGTGCATGTGTGTGTGTGTGTGTGTGCGTGCTTGTGTGTGTGCATGTGTGCATGCATGTGTGTGTGTGCGTGTGTTCCTAAGGGAAGGTAACTAATGTTATCTACCATTTTACACATGGTACTCAAGGCATTCATTATAACCAGCAGAATATTTCTATCATTATTTTATAGGGGAGGAAATGAACCTTTCAGTGTGACAGACCTGCCATCTATAATAATAATCATTGTTGCCCGAGTGCTTGTGAGTGTGCCCCTGTGACAGGCATTATGCAGAATATATTAGTAGATGAACTCTTAATTTGCACAAGTTTGCAAAAGAGATGAACTATCTTGCCAGATGAGTTTTTTAAAGGACTCAAAATGAATAAGCCTGATGCCTGAATCCACGTTCTTCCCCTATTCCATGCTTCTTAACTGTGAAATAGTAGGATTAAGTCAACTGTTTCCACCTAACTTCGCACCTCTATTCCACCCCTAATTTACACCTTAAGTAGTACCTTTAAATTTGCGCTCTTTGTCTCTCTCTCCTTCTGCATGCAAATGTATATCTAACATAATAGACACACAGGCACACATACACACACACATTTCCCCAAATAACTTGATTATTGAATTTATACTTATCTCACAGCCACATAGCTTCTTCCAATTTATTTAAAACAAATAAGCAAAAACAAACAAAAAACAACAACGCAAATCCTACAATCCATTTCTTGGTACAGGAAAGTCTCATGACACAGATAACAGAATTTACTCTGATAATTTTTCTCCATCAAATCACAGTGAATAACAACATGGCTGTCACAGATCCTGCATCTTTTGTGGCAGAAGATTTTGCCTCAGGTACCTCAAGTGTACTAGATTTTCTGCTTTCTAAGTTTTGCTTCCTATATCTGTATGAAGTTCATATCTCTAATTCATTGTGGTGGCCTCTGACTTGTGAATTTCTATATTTTTTTCTGTTAAAAGACTGCATAACTGTAAATAAAATATGATTTTTGCCTTCATGTGTTTTGAATTTTGAAAAATATATTTTATCAACAAAGAGAGAGCAAAACACAACTTTTATTTTATTTGGTTGCTTTTGTTCATCTGTTTTCGGATATAGAGTCATAACTCTAGTATACTGTTTGTTAAATCCAGTTTTATAAATATCTGGATCCAAATTAATTATAGAATTTGTAACAGAGGTTTTATTTTAGGAGATAGAGGTAGATAAAACAAAATCTAGTAATATCACTTGAATTTCCAATTCTGATAATTCTAGTTTTTTCATAAATATGCATGAGTCCATAAAGCAGATAGTTTTGGAATGAGTGTGAGGTGAAATGAGTGTCAGACAGAAAGAGGTTTGCATCCCAACTCTGAGGCTTAAGGGAATTTACTAAAATTCCCAAGTTATTATATAATCTATAAGAAGTCAGTTTTCTTATTTGCAAAACGGGGATAAAACACTGATTTAATAGTAAGAAAATATGTAATCCATGGGCATAGGAGATGAGTGCTTAATACATTTTGCAATTGCCAAGTCAGGGAAACTAGTTTACACTGCAGAAATGAACAACAATGAAATTTCAATTTCTTGAAACAACAAAGGGTTATTTCTTACTCCTGTGTCACTTTCTCATTCTTGAACCAAGTCTTTTAGGACAGCCTCTCTCTGGAACATTGCCCATTTCTACGGCAAAAGGAAAAATCAATGACAATCACTATCTACAAATAGTTGAAATGCTGTCATCGCTTCTGCTCACATGACTTGGGCAAAGCTTCAGACAAATGTGAGAGTGTAATCTTACTCTGTGCCTGGAAGGGAGTGAACTGGAATACTGGAGGAGCTGTAAATACATACACATCCCCTTTCTCCATCATTCCCTGATTTTAGGAGTCAAAGTAAGATGGAGTTACAGTTACATTGGCACAAACTATAACTGCCAGAAAGTTGGATTAAAAACCCCCATCACTGTCTCCTCTATATCAATAACAACTTACTGCTGTTTTTGCACTATATTTTAGCTCAGCATGCAATTCATGTTAAAGAAGACATTTGTGTTTGCAATTCAATCTAATATGAAATTAGAGAAAAGACAAAAACCACATGATCATCTCAATAGATGCAGAAAAGGCCTCTGACATAATTCAACATCCATTCATAATAAAAACAGTTACCAAAGTGTGTACAGAGGGAGCATGTCTCAACATAATAATAACTGTCTATGACAAACCCACAACCAATAATAATACTTAATGGTGAAAAGTTGAAAGACTTCCTGTTAAATATGGAACAGGACAAGGATGCCTACTCACACCACTTCTATTCAACACAGTATTAGAAGTCCTAGCCACAGCAATCAGACAAGAAAAAGAAATAAAAGGTATCCAAATTGGAATGGAAGAGGTAAAATTGCCATTATATGCAGATGATATGATACTATTATAGAAAACCCCAAAGACTTCACACAAAAACTACTAGAACTAATATGAAATTACAGTAAATACTAGAATTATATAACCTCCATAATGTGCATCTTCTGCATACATCTTAAGTTTCTTGATCATCACAATGAAAAACTTTTGTGCTCCAAAGTACACCATGAGAAATGGAAAAGTTAATTCACAGACTGAGAGAAAAATATTTGGAAATCATTTATCTGACAAGGGACTCATATCCAGAATACATAAAGAATGCTTACAACTTAATAATATAAAAAAAGTATAGCACAATTTAAAAATGGGCAAAGTGTTTCAGTATATGAATGGCCAATAAGTACACGAAATAATATTTAACATAACTAGTTAATAGAGAATTGAAAATCAAACCCACAATGAGATATGATTTCACACCTACTAGAATGGCTGTACATTCAAAGACAAAAAGAAAGAAAGAAAGAAAGAAAGAAAGAAAGAAAGAAAGAAAGAAAGAAAGAAAGAAAGAAAGAAAGAAAGAAAGAAAGAAAGAAAGAATAGAATAACTGTTAGTAAGATGCAGAGAAATTGTAATCCTTAGAATCTGCAGGTGGATGTGTAAAATGGTACCATTTTCAATGGTACACTGGAAAACAGTTTGATATTTTCCCAAAATGTTAAACATGGAGTTACAATAAGATCCAGCTATTCCACTCATTGATATCTTCCCAAGAGGGTGAAAACATATGTCCACAAAGACACAGGTGCATGTATGTTCATAGCAGCATTATTCAAAATAGCCTAAAACTGAAAAAAACCCAAATGCCCATCAACTGATAAATGGATAAGTACAATGTGGTACATTTATACTTGGGATATTACCTAGTCATGAGCAAGAGTGAGGTACTGATATATTATACAACATGGATGAATTTCAAAAACATTATGATAAGTGAAAGAAGCCAGTCATAAAGACCACATATTGTATTATTCCATGTCCATGAAATGTCTGGAATAGGTAAATCTACGAAGATACAAAGTAAATTAATTATTCCTTCAGGGTCAGGGTGGGTTGGAGTGGGGCACAGAGACTAACTGCAAATGGGCATGACATTACTTTTTGGAGAATAGAAAATGTTCTAAAACTAGATTGTAGTGATTGTCTGAGTGTGCTAAAACCAACTGTACCCTTAAAACAGGTAAATTGTATGGTGCATAAATTTTATCTTAATAAGCTTTTAAGTCCACAGAGGTTTTCATTTTTGTGAGGGGATTCCTTTCTATCATTTATTAGTAAATCTACTCATTAAATATCAATCGTGTTGGATACCCAATACTAATATGCAGATTTCTTCATCCCAATTATTTGTGTGCTTAAAAACTATAATTTAAAAACTACAAATGAAACAACTGCTATCTGAATTGCTTGACCCAAAGTAATCTGATAGAAAGGAAACAGCTTCAAAGAAATCTGAATTTATCCAAAGAATATTATCAGTTTCCCTTTTGAATGTTAACATATTACTATTGAATTAGATCACTGTTCATTTGCATGTTAATCAGAAATAATATAGAAGTGTGAATGGAAATTCCTTAGGAATTCATGAATCTGTCTTCAATATTTATAGGTACCTGCTGTGAACTTCAGAATCCTAGAAAGAACAGAGGATAATTCCTTTTTAATCAATCCACGATCTTATAAAGGATTTACTTTTAGCCAATTTTGAGAATATTACATCTAGCTTGTCCCCTAGCATCAATGACAATATAACATTTTCTTAAAAGATGTCAGCTATGGATTTTCAAAAGGTAAGGGACATAGTCTCTCCAAATATAAGTTATTTTGAATGTATAAAACCTATGTTGACAGCCAACTAAGTGAAAAAGATACACTGAAAGTCACATGAGACATCAGGAAAATATTGACTGAATGAAGACCACACGTTTCTGAGTATGTCATTCAGGTAATCTTCCTTTACCTGCTTTTATTTTTTAATTCCAAATTTGACCAAAACAGTGTAATTGTTTTGTTATTTATACTGTAGAGGCTATTTACTTTGACAAAGGATACTAGAAAATCAGTTAGATTTTCCTTGACCTACATCACCTATACATAGCTTAACAAAATTTTTTAATTTAAAAAACTTCTAAAATTAATCTTTTAATTTTAGTTTTAAAATTATCTTACAACAAAAATAAATTGTTCATATACTTTAATTTCAACCTACCTATAGATTCTTACTTATAGTATTTTTTTTTAAAACATCTTTATTGCGGTATAATTGCTTTACAATGGTGTGTTAGTTTCTGCTTTATAACAAAGTGAATCAGTTATACATATACATATGTTCCCATATGTCTTCCCTCTTGCGTCTCCCTCCCTCCCACTCTCCCTATCCCGCTCCTCCAGGCTGGTCTCCCGTCGCTGTGCACCACTCCGTGGTCCCGAAGCTCCCCCCTCCGCCTCCCGCAGTCTCCGCCCGCGGAGGGGCTTCCTAGTGTGTGGAAACTTTTCCTCCTTCACAGCTCCCTCCCACTGGTGCAGGTGCCGTCCTTATTCTTTTGTCTGTTTTTTCTTTTTTTTTTTTTTTGCCCTACCCAGGTATGTGGGGAATTTCTTGCCTTTTGGGATGTCTGAGGTCTTCTGCCAGCCTTCAGTAGGTGTTCTGTAGGAGTTGTTCCACGTGTAGATGTATTTCTGGTGTATCCGTGGGGAGGAAGGCGATCTCCACGTCTTACTCTTCCGCCATCTTCAAGGTCCCCCCTATCTATAGATTCTTATAACCACCACCACAATCAAGAACCAAAACATTTTCATTTTCACCAGCCCCAAAAGACACCTCATGTTACCCCTTAATAGTTGCACTATCCCTCCCACTCATACCCTCTGAAAATGACTGATCTGCTTTCCATCACAATAGTACTGTCTTTTTTGAGACTGTCACATAAACGAAAACATACAGTATATAACATTTTGAAACTGACTTCTTTCACTCAACATAATGTCTTTGAGATTCATTTACGCTGTTATAGCAATAGTTTGTTCTGATGTTTTTCCTTGGTAGTATTCCATTGTACAGATGCACCACAGTTTATCCTTTCAACAATCAAAAGCCATTTAGGTTATCACCACATTAGGATGGCTATGAATAGAGCTGCTACAAGTGTTTATGTACAAGTTTGGGGGCAAATATAAGTTGTCTTTCCTCTTGGGTAAATACCCAGGAGTGGGCTTGCTGTGTCGTATGGTAACTGTATGTCAAACATTATAAGGAAGTGCCATCTGGGAATTCCCTGGTGGTCCAGTGGTTAGGACTCAGCTCCACTGCAGGGGGCCCAGGTTTGATCCCTGACCAGGAACGAAGATCCCACAACCCATGTGTCATGGCCAAAAAAAAAAAAAAAAAGGAAAAGAAAAGAAAGTGCCATTGGTCTTCCAGAGTGGCTATAACATTTTGCTTCCTCACCATTAATTTGTGAAAGTTCCAATTGATTTTCATCATTGTTTCATCCATTCTGGCATTTGGTACTATCAGTATTAACCTCCTCCTCCTCGTCCTTCTGTTTTGCCATCCTAAGAGGGTAGCCTTAAGCTAATTACCATACGTTGAACTTGGTATCAGGATGTGTATTATCAGCTTTGCCATGAACCTGGCTCCCTTTCCCAACCTCAATTTCTGTATATGTCAGATGGGAACTAAGATGATTTTTCTAGTTCTTATATAGTGGTTTGTGGAGTTGAATTAGATAGATATAAAAGCCTCTGAAAAAGAATAAAGTATGCATATGAAATATTTATTTTTCTAAAGATCATTTCTACTTTTAACTGTAAATCCTTATTTTAAGGTAAAGAGAATATCAACGGTTAACCTTTAAACGTCTAATGAGGTTCTGTGATCTTGAGGAGATGGGTAATGACATGATTTACCATATTTTATCAGGTTTTTCTTTAATTGAGAATGAATAAATATTCTTAACATGTGCCAGCATCTAAACTGGAAGGTGTGAAATATAACTGTGAGGGGTCTGAAAGTTTTAGGAATTAGAAATCAGAATAACACATTTATTTAAAATGTAAACTACTTGTTTACATTTTAACTGTAAATAATTGCATTTTAAGAGATTGGATGCATATTGCTAATATTTTTCCATTAGGTTTCAGGAGAAAAAAATATATGTACACACTTCTGTAAAACTTTGAATCTGCTTCTTTCTTTTCTCTTCATAGGGAAAACTTCTAAGTGAAGGGCTGAGGAACTTAATTTCAGAAACTCCATATTTTATTTTATTTTGAGATGATGAAAAGAAAAACTCAAGAACGCATTGCCATTTTTACCTTCATAGCAAGGTCTAATTTTTAATAAAGGAAATAAGAGGCTTAATAATAGTATACTCTACCAATAAGAACGTAAGAGTCAAATAGAAAAACAGATTCTGCATGTAACTATTTCCTTGATTGCAATGGACTATATCTGTAAATATTTTACTCTGCTTTTTAAAGCACTGTTTCTCCTTTATCCTTATGTAGTTTTATCATGAGAAAATGTTGTTAAAAGAAATTTTTCACTTTCCAAACTGGGTTACAAAATCTACTATCACTTCCGCTTGGGCACTGCAATTTATCCAACATGCCATTTATCTAATTACAAAGTTTATTTTCATATTATCAGAAATGACACACATTCTGGTGATGAAAGGTTTGAATTTTGACCACAGTATTAGAAGTTAATTTTTTTTTTAATCTTATCCAGCCCACCATTCTTCCTTATTTTTGCTTATAGCAAAAAGCTTTGCTACTCAAACTTACCCAATAATGGTAAGGACAGAGAATTTTATAGAAATCTTTGATTATTGTAGCCACAGTTTCCTTCCAAGTTTATGGGCAAACTTTCTATCTCAGATTGTCTATATAACATTCTTCTATCAGGCACCTATGCTGTTTAGAATTAGAAGGTATGGTTTGAGGCCTGTAACTTAATCCCTGCTAAACCTTGATCAAATATCTAATTCACTAATCTTAATCATAAATGAGAATGACAACAAAATATTAGTAGCATCTATTCCACAGAGCTATGGTGAAGATGAAAATAATATGACATATGTCAAAATGTATTGTAAACTGCAAATTATTATCAACTTTGGATATAATTATTAGTATAACATTATGTCACTAAGTCAGCAAATGCTTATGTGGTTAAGATAATTACAGGAATAACACTCTGAGAACATGTATTTTTGATCAGGCACAAACTCAGTATCCTCCATGTACTCCACTCTATCTTGCCCCCTACTTTCCAAAATTCTTGGTGTGTGAAGGCAGTCTGATCAACACTAACTTGATAAAATAATTCTGATTCATTGTTCCAAAATCTTCTGATTCAAGATTTGGAAATTGTAAATAATTTCAAATTCCTTAGGCTCTCCAAAATGTCATCTTTGTTTATCCAAATAGCAGTAGAAACCAGCTCTGTGAAAAGTTAACATATAATCATATGAATATTATCTGAACGAATGAAATGTTTGGGTTTACAGTTTCAAAATGCCCTAACTCAACAGGTCAGGATGTCAGAAAGAGTAATCAAAGCAGAAGGTCAGTATGCTAGGCCTTGCCCAGAAGAGTCACCAATCAATGTAAGTTATCAGCCTTGGCAAGAGCCTATGCTGTTTGCACAAAACAATCCATCCACCTGTAAAGAATGGAGAGGAGGAAACAATAAACATGCAAATGTACTCCCATTCTTTACAAATAGATTTGTATATTTCTTCAGTAGAAGAATGGAGGAAATAGGAATAGAGAGACAAAAGCAAAGTTTAATAATCTCTTGGATGAACAAAGCAAACTTGAAATCTATATATTCCAAGTCTGAAAGTATTGCCTAAAAATATAGACTCTCAGGATAACAAATTTCTGTCAGGTTATAATCAGTTATTAATCATTTGTTCCATATTATAAATTTCAGACAATACAACTACCATCATTCATGAAAGCTTAATACAATAAAAGGAAATATAATGAGAATGACTAATATTTTTATCCTGCAAAATACAGTTAAATTTAATAGAAAATTTTCAATATGTAAAGTGGTAAATTCAATAAACAAAGTACTTATAAAATGGAAAATATATCTCCTTGATAAAGTCAAGAAACATGAGAAGTGTCAGTGGCAATCAAAAAAATAATAATTTTGACATGTTATTATCCACTAATCAAAACAAGCATCAAAAAATAGATTTGAAAATGGATGCAGTGGGGGAGTGATGTCAGCACAATGGCAGAGTAGAAAACCCCAAATTCTTGTTATCCTACAGAAACGTCAAAGGAACAACCAGAAGCCATTTGAATCAACTTTGTTAGAGGTCTGAAATATAGTCAAAGGTTTTCAATATGCAAGCAAATGCCCAATAAAAAAAAATCAATTTTTAAAGTAGAAAATTTTGTGGCATTTTTACTCACCATCACCCTGCTTACTCCCTGGTGCAGTGACAACATTGGTCTTCAGTGGAGCAGCTGGCTCTCATTGCTCCTCTGTAATAGAAAAGAACAAACCTGAATATCCCTTTGGTTCTAACTTTTCTGCTCTGTGTTTTATGCTTAGTCATGTGGACTCTGCACTTCGTAAAAGAATGTTGCCTATAGCCTGAAATCTGCATGATAGTCCATTCGCAAGGCTCTGTCTCCCAGGCTTAAACTTTAAAGGTGTAACACATTTCCATTCATATAGAGATAAAAAGCTGCAGAACAGACAATAAGATGTGTCTTCTTGGAGGCTAGTAGGAACATCACAGCCAGACCTTTCTGCACAGCTGCAAGAACAAAGAATAATCACATCCTCTCTGGGGTCTGGTCAGCACCAGGAAGTGTACAACAACCAGCCATGCCCCTCCCCTTTTAGTATAAAAGAAGCCTGAATTCCAACTTGGTTCTTTGAGACACTAGTCTGCCATCTTCTTGGTCTGCTGGCTTTCCAAATAATGTCCCTATTCCTTGACCCAACACCTCATCTCTCAATGTACTGGTGTGTCACACAGCAATCAGTACAAGCTTGGACATGGTAACAGCTCCTTCAACCTAAGGGAGCAGAACAGATCTTATTCGAAAATTTTTGTGTAAGTCTGTTCTAACTCGACTGGGCGATACCTAAAAAACTGAAGTGAGGTGATCACTCTCTTTTGTATGACTCAGAAAGCATAAAGGAAAAAGGCAGGCATTGCTTATAAAAATGATAAGGTGTTAACAAGACACCAGGGACAAGAGACTTGAGGAAAAGACATGTAGTAGGCCATCTAAGGCACAGAAGAGAAGCTGGAGTGACATTTTTTGAAAAATTAGGACATTCAAAAGCAGCTGTGTATAGGAGGAAACATAGAAAGACAGCAGAAGGCTCAGGCACACAAGACCAGAAAAGTACTGAGAAGATTTCAGCTTTCAATTTGGGCTGATTCATAGACTCAGATCAAGCCTAGCTTAAGGGTAAAGGAGTACCCCAATAGAGAGCCAGTTTGCAAATAAGAGGTTACCATTCTTTTTTTTCATTTTATGGTAGTTTTTTGTTTTTGCTTTATTTCAGCTCCTGGAAGTAAAGAAATCTCTGTTCATACATTAGCTGAACATGAGCTAAAGGAACAGAGACTTTAGATATCATACTTGATAAGTAACAGTCTTTGCAAAAAGAAGAAAAAAAGGAAAGTCTCAAAATAAAAGGAATACTACAGCCTTCAACAATCAAAAACATTAAACCCTGATGAAAAGGGAAACTTGATTTCCTTAGTTAGCATATTGTCACAGTAAAACAATCAATTTTCAATAAAATGTATGAGACAAAGTAACAAGAAAACATGGTCAACACAAAGGAACAAAATACAATATGTTGACAGAAATACTCTGTGAGGAAGTCCAGACATCTGACTTAATTGACAAAGATTTTTAATCATTTGTGCCAGATATTCTAAAACATCTAAGGAAAAATGTAGACAAAGAATTAAAGAAAATAAATTATATATATATGTATAATTATATATATATATAAATGAGAATATACCAGAGATAGAAATTATATTTTAAAAAAAACCTAAAAGAAATTCTGGAGCTGAAAAGTACAATAACTGAAATGAAATATTAGCTAGAAGTTTTAACAGGAGATTTAAGGCAGGAGAAATAAGAAATCTTGAAGATAGGGAAATTAATATTAGTGAGTCTGAAGAGCAAAAAGATAAAATAGTGAAGAAACATGAGCAGATCCTAAGGGACTTCTGGGACACCATCAAACTGACCATATATGCACTATGGGATTCTCAGAAGGAGAAGAGAGATAAAGGGGCAGAAAGATTATTTGAAGAAATATAGCTGAAAATCCCCAAAATTTGAGAAAAGATTTGAATCTACAAATCCAATAAGCTCAACGGAGTCCAAGTAGGATAAATTCAGAGAGCCACACTGAGATCTATTATAACAAAACTTCCATAACCCAAACACAGAGTCTTAAATTAAGCTGCTAGAGAGAGGTGGCTCACCCAAAAAAAGGATAACCAATAATATCAGCAGATTTTTCATCTGCAACCTCAGGGGCCAGAAGGCAGTGTGATTATATATTTAAAATGCTGAAAGAAAAAATAGGTCAACCAAGAATTCTATATCTGGTAAAAATGTCCTTTAAAAATGAGGGGGAAATTAAGCTACCTCTAGATAAGCAAAAGCTGAGGGAGTTTATCACCACTTGCCCTGTAAGAAATGCAAAAGATTTCCTTAAAGTTGAAATGAAAGGACACTAGTCAGTAACTCTAATTCATATGAAGACAAAGTCCTGTGGTAAAGGCAAACACAAGGGTAAATATAAAAGCTGGTATTATTACAATTTTATTTTTTAACTTCACTTTAAATTTTCTATAGGATATATGCTGTATAAAAGCTATGTAACATACAGAAAACAAATAGCAAGATGGCAGAAGTGAATCCTTCCTAATCAGTAATTACATTAAATGTGAATGGATAAAAGTCTCCAATCATAAGGCAAAGATTGGCAAAATAGATACAGGATCCAATGATATACTACCTACAAGTGACTCACTTTAATCCTAAAGACACAAGTAGGTTAAAAGTGAAATAATTTCAGAAAACATATTTCATGCAAATAGTAATCAAAGAGAGTAGAGGTGGCTACACTAATAGACACATTAGACTTTAAGTTAAAAACTGCTGTGAGAGACAAGGAAGCATATTATATATTGAAAGGGTCAGTTAACCAAGAATCTATGGTAATTATATGTAAACCAAACATCAGAGCCCCAAAATATATGAAGCAAAGGTTAAAAGAATTGAAGGGAGAAATAGATATTTCTCTAATAACAGTTGGAAACTTAAATACTCAAATTTCAATAATGAATAGAACATCTAGACAGAAGTTCAACAAGTAAATAGAGGACTTAAACAACCCTATAAACTAATTGGACCTGACAGGTAGATAGAGAAAATTAGCCCACAACATTTTTCTCAAAGTGCACACTGAACACTCTAAAGGTTAGACCATATGTTAGGCCACAAAACAAGTCTTAACAATTTAAAACTATTTGAATTATACAAAGTATCTTTTCTAATCACATATGAATAAATCTAAAAATAAATAACAGATGAAAACTGAAAATACACAGGTATGTGAAATTAAACAACACATTCAAACAACCAATGAGTCAAAGAAGAAAACATGAGGTAAATTAGGAAATACTTTGAGACAAAGTAAAATAAAAACATAACATATCAAGACTTATGGGATCCAGTGAAAGGACTGCTAAGAGAGAAACTTATAGCTGGAAATACATACATTAAAAAAGAAGAAAGATGTCAATTCAACAATCTAAATTTATATCTTAAGGTGCTAGAAATAGAATAACAAACTAAACTTAAACCTAGCAGAAGGAAGGAAATAATGAGGATTATAGCAGAGATAAATAAATTATATAATAGAAAATCAATAAAGTAAACCAATAAAACCAAAATTTGGTTCCTGGAAATATTCAAGAAAATTAATAAAACCATTAGTTAGATTGTCTAGAAAAAAAAGAGAAAGGACTCCAGTTACTAAATCAGAAATGAAAATGGGTATGTTACTATAGATTTTACAGAAATAAAATAATTATAAAAGAATACTATGAATAATTGTACACCAAGAAGTGGGACAACCAAGTGACATGGACAAATTTCTAAAAACACACAACATACCAAGACAAACTCATGATAAATAGAAAATCTGAATAGACCTATAACTAGTAAGTAGATTGAATTAACAATTAGCCTCTCAACAAAGAAAGCCCTGGAACAGATGCTTCATTAGTAAAGTTACCAAACACACACAAAAAAATAAACCTAACACTAATGTTTCTCAAACTCTCCAAATAAATGAAGATAAGGAAATACTCCTTAACTTATTCACTATGGCCTACATAACCCTGATACCAAAGCTAGAAAAGATGCTGAAAGAAAATAAAACTGTACACCTATACCCCTTATTAATATTGATGCAAAATTCTCAACAAAATGCAAGCAAACCAAATACATCAGCATACCAGGAAGATTACAAGACATGAGCAAGAGAGATTTATTTCCAGATTGCAAGAAAGTTTCAACATACAGAAGTTAGTTGATGTAATACACCAAACTGGTAGAATAAAAGGGAAAATGATCATACCAATAGAGGAAGAAAAAGCATTTGACATAATTCAACACCCTTTCATGATGAAAACATTAAATAAATTAGTAATAAAAAGAATGTTCCCAAAGATGATAAAGTTCATATATGAAAACCCCACAGCTAACATCATACTCAATGTTGAAAGATGAAAGCATTTCCTATGATCAGGAACAAGAAAATGATGCCTACTTTTCCTACTTCTATTCTGCCCAGTACTGGAAGCACTAGCCAGAGCAATTATGCAAGAAAAATAAATAAAAGTCACCCAAATGGGAAAGAAAAAAGTAAAATTATTCCTGTTCACAGATGATATAATCTTGTAAGTAGAAAATCCTAAAGATTCCACCCCTAAATAAGCAACCAAAACACCTTATTACATCTAAAAACTGAATTCAGAAAATTTGCAAGATATAAAATCAACACACAAAATTAATTGGTTCATTGTACACTAACAAAGAGCAAACCAAAAAGGAAATTAAGAAGAAAACAATCCATTTACAACAGAATAATAAAGAATAAAATACTTAGTAATAAACTTAACCAAGCAGGTGAAAGACTTGTACACTGAAAACTACAAAATCTTGCTGAAAGAAATTAAATCAGACATAAATAAATGGTCTGACATCCTATGTTGGGAGGATTGGAAGATGTATTATTGTTAAGATGACAGTACTACTCAAAGCTATCTATTGAGTCAATGCAATTCCTATCAAAATTCTAATGTCATTTGTAGCAGATGTTTTGGGGAGGATTAAAATTTTTCCCTTTGTTCTACTTCATTAACTATTCTGCTAATAGACAATATTTATGTAAGGTAGAAACAATAAAATCATTTTAATATTTTTTCATTTCAATAAATATATCTCCTTTATTGGAAGCTGTCAATCACAAACAAGCAAGCTTAATTTCACAAGAGACTTTTGTCCAATCAGAACTAAATACATAGGTTACTTAGTCTAATAGTCTTTTTGAGGAGGCTATATAATGTGACCCTACCTTATTTAAGTGTTATTTCAAATTCTGTTAGTTTTACCCTTGATTTCTTCTCTATTGTGTAACTCTTCCTCTTAAATGCCAACATTTGTTTTAGTTTTCTCTAATGTTAGACTGTTGGCCTTGGAAACTTCCCTCAGCATTATTTTATTTTACCCTGTCTTTACATTTATTTTCCACATGTTTTTTGCTAAAGGGTTAACAACACTACATCTTTCCCCTTCTCCATCTTTGTCCAACTATTTCTAACCAAACCTGTTGGGTTGCCATTGGAATAAATGATTGATTACAACCAGTCACCCTAAGCTGAATCTGGCTCATAGACATGTTTTGTTTTGCATGGCATTTTAGTCTGCAAAATAATTTGAATTATTTTGCATTGAATTGCATTTGAATTAATTAACAAATTAAAAATCAGAGAAAGTCACGTTAATGATTTCCAGCTTCTCTTAAAAATGAGTAAGTCTGGTAACAGAGGGCCGTTGTGGCAATACTGGCCAGAGTTGAGTGGGATTTGCCCCTTACACATGGAGCAAGGTACTTTCCAGGTCATCTGACTCCATCACATTTACCTTACTTCAATCAATCTGCTAAAATTAGTTGGTTTACCTGCCTTTCTGTGAGCAATTGAGTTTGGTGCATTTCTCATCAACTATCTCTGAAGGGATTTTAAGGAAGAATTCTCAGAATTACTGAAGCACTTTGGCATCCCTAGACAATTCATGATTTCTTCAAAAGGAAAAGCAATAGCACACATTTGAAGTTGTAAGTTCTGCTAAATTACAACAAATAAACATACACATGTATACACTTCACCAGTGTTATTTTATATTCTCACTGCCTTTTCTTTTATGGTGTTTATGCTATTGCATATGTAAGATTATTGCCTTGTCTCATGTTTTCTGAGAATTACATGAAGTATGAATTTAGGTCTGTGGTGATAAGCTGTGCAATAAGTTCAAATAAGATGCATTATTTTCTTATTCATTTCTTTACTGTACTTTTGTCCTGGCTTTAGAAGTTTCATTGCCTTTGCCTTTTGGTAAGAAAATCCCTTTGTTGCGCTGGTATGACCGAGCAGTTGGAAATGTCTCACTTTATACTCTGTCTTGGCCTCTGCTTCATGCTCTGAGAAGAAATCAGTGGGTTTGACCATTTTGAAATATTTGGCTTGAAAATTGTATTTTATATGGTTTCAAATTCCATTTCTTAGCGACTTCAACTTAGGATTTTGAATTAGAGATAAAAATCAGATAGGATTGTTAAAATAAACATGCCTTTAAAGCATACTGTGTTGAGACAATTTTACTGACCCTTTACCTTCTTTCTGTACTGTTTGACTATTTTCTATTGTTTCTCTTTTTATTTTTTGTCTCTTCAGAGATGCCAAGCTGATGATTCTTGAATCTCCTTAATTGAAGATACTGAATGCTCTCCCTGGGTATTTTGAGACGGAAAACAAAATATCGCCGCTACTTGTGGGTAATGACAATAAGCATAACGCCATTAGAATCTTCTGGAATAAAATGAATCTGCCTTGCCATGCTGTTATGAAAAGATACTATGATTATGTACCTTCAGAATATAACTCATCTTCAATGCCTGAGACGAGCTAAACCCTTAAAAAGTCCCAATCTAGATTCAGGCTAGATATTAAATGGGGTTATACGTACTTGGTTAAATACAAACATACGTTTTTACAAAAACTGTCGGATTTTCAGCAGTTCTCTCTCCAGTGAGAAGTAGAATTTCACAAGCATCTGCCTTCTAGTACTTGTGAGACATGAGTATTATTTTATGTCTAGGCTTCATTTTAATTCCTAAGAGTGTTCAAGTCATTCTAAAAACTGAGGACATGTATCATTTCAGCAGTATGTACCTAGATTGAACTAGGCCTGTCCAAATCATAAAAAGTAATGGAATTGCAAAGGATGTGTGTATATGTGTAGGTACATGTGCAAAACAAACCCAGTAAAGCTTGAACTCCCATAGCATAATGCATTAGTCATCTACTGCTATGTATATCATTGCCCAAATTGTAGTGGTTTGAAGCAACAGCATTTATTATTTCACAGTTTCTATAGATCAGAATCCAGTGTGGCTCAGCTGTGATACTGCCTCAGGGGCCCTCACAGGCTACAGTCAAGATTCAGTAGGGACTGTGGTCTCATCTCAAGGCCTGACAGGGAAAGGATCTGCTTTCAAGCTTACTCATGTGGTTATGACAGGATGTAGTTTCTTGTGAATTGTTGGACTGAGGGTCTTATTTCTTTGTCTGTAGACCAAAGGCTACCCTCAGATCCTTGCCACATGCAATATTTTGTTTTCCGTCTCAAAATACCCAGGGAGAGCATTCAGTATCTTCAATTAAGGAGATTCAAGAATCATCAGCTTGGCATCTCTGAAGAGACAAAAAATAAAAAGAGAAACAATAGAAAACAGTCAAACAGTACAGAAAGAAGGTAAAGTGTCAGTAAAATTTTCTCAACACAGTATGCTTTAAAGGCATGTTTATTTTAACAATCCTATCTGATTTTTATCTCTAGTTTCATTAGAGCTGGCAAGCTAGAAGCCCAAAGAGAGTCATGACAAAATTTAGTCTTTTAAAACCAATCTGAAAAGTGACATCCTATCACTTTTGTCTCACTTTATTGGCTACAGAAGGAAGTCAGTGTGGGCCTGGCCCACATTCAGCAGGAGGAGGTTACACAAAGGTGTGAAGACCAGAAGGCAGGGGTCATCAACAGTGATATCAGAAGCTTTCAACTATAAGTAATATTTTTTTTCCAGATAGAAGCCCTGAAAAATGTGCTAGATTTGAAAGTCTAACAATCTGAGAGATATTCACTTTTTATTAATTCTCTTAAAGTTTTTTTTTTTGACTAGGCTGTTGACATGTATTAGGAACATGAAGATGAATAAAACCCATGGTTCTCATCTTCAACAAATCCATGGCTTAGCTGAAGAAGAGATTTAGTCATAGATCATTATAGTATCACAGCAAAAGTGCTAGGAGAGAAATAGGCACCAGAGACGAAAAGAACATCATTCAAACTAACTTGTGGGTGAGTTAGAGACGGCTTCAGAGGCCAGGAACACTTTATAGAAGAAAGGGCACTGAACTAGAGTCTTAGAGAAAGAGGAGAATTCATTTTCTGATTCCTCCCACCAAAATATCTATATCTATCTATATATATAGAGAGAGAGAGGAAAAGAGAAGAAAATGCGCAAAGGCATGGGTGTGAAAATATCAAGATGGGTACAGAGGAAACAACTCTAAACTTTATAGAGTTGCTGGAGAATCAAATACACAGCAGCAATTGAAACTGATGAGGTAGCAGAGAACCAGAGAATGGACAGGTGCGTGTGCGTGTGTGTGTGTGTTTGTGCGTTTTGTGGAGTGAGTTGGTGGAGAAGAGCCAATTTGTAAAGCCACCTAACAGTTGAGACCACATCTCTTACATGATGATGAGTCACAGAAACAGTTTAACTAGGATAATACCAGGATAATTTAACTAGTATGATCAGATTTGTATTTTGCCAACTAATTTATGTACAAAACACTTCCAAAACCTGTTGAATTGTGTGACAGTCTATAAGGATTTTGTTCTTTTTTTCTTCCTTTATAAATACAAACGTAAGTATATTCTCCCTTTATAAACATAAATAAATATAAAAAATCTAACCATCCCTTAACTTCCGTTCACATCAATAAAATATCTCGTTCTGCCCCCTTTCCTTGTGTGCCACATCTCGGGTTTGCCATCCCACCCATCTGAGATAACCTAGGACTCTTTCCTTCTTTGAAGAGGCAGCCTTTCATGAAGATTAAAGGATTATGAATCCAAAAACCTGCTCTGCTTCATGCTAGCTGTGTGACCTTAGTCTTAGATTTCTCATCCATACAATGATGACAAATAATATCCACTTCACACTGCTATGAAAATTAAGTCATGCAAAATACCTATACCTATCTTCAGTTCCTTGCAAACAGCAGTAATCTCCCTTATTCATCATTTAATCTCCATATCCCAAATACTTCTCTGATTTCCCAGCCTACAAATTCTCCCTTTTCAGAACACATAGAGTATATTCCAAATGCAACACAAATTTGGCTCTTATATATATATTTTTTTTCTTGAGTGGTGGAATTTTTATATATATAGTTCTTTTTTTTTTTTTTTTTTTTTTTTGCAGTACACGGGCCTCTCACTGTTGTGGCCTCTCCCGTTGTGGAGCACAGGCTCCGGACGCACAGGCCCAGCAGCCATGGCTCAAGGGCCTAGCCGCTCTGCGGCATGTGGGATCTTCTCTGACTGGGGCACGAACCCGTGTCCCCTGCATCGGCAGGTGGACTCTCAACCACTGCACCACCAGGGAAGCCCTATAGTTCTTAATTATAAGTTCCTAAAGAGCTTATTTTATTTATATTTGTAAATCCCTCTATGCTCACTCCTTCATAGGTCACTCAGAACTACCTCACACAGAATAAATGTGCTCTTTTCTTCTCTCTACACACATAAATATATAAATAAAAGGGAGAAAATGGACTATTGGATAGATCATAAGTAAATAATTGTATATTTAGATAGGTAGTTTATTTAAAATATACATGTATATAAAATGGTTGCTGTGTGCAAAGCAAAACAGCACTTGACAAACGGATATAAATGTATATTAGTTTATAATTGTCTTTTATTATCAGATGGATATTGACTAGTCCTGAGATGACAACAGCCATTTTTTAGTACTAACATGGAATTTGCACTTTAACAACAATATAATGCCTAAACTCAAAGACTACATCCTGATCACCAAGAGAAGTATTCTCTATATAATTTTCACAACACGCCAAGGTGGGTATTATTTATTGTCTTTTACAGATTTGTGGAATCTGACTTGAAGAAGGGAAAAGCTCAATTCTTCCATTACGACTTTGTGCCTCTATTTGCAAGCAACTTTTGGCAAGAAAGAGTGCTCTGCAGGAGGCCGCTTTGTCTTATCACTAACCTTAAACCAGGCTCCCCCCCATGCTCTACTCATCTCCGGCCAAAGCACACCTTTCAAATCTTTTAATCACAAAATACCTTGACTACCTTGTGGGTTCTTTCCATAGGTCAAAGAAATAGAAATGAAGAATAAGTAATGAACAGATGACCAGATCTCTTTCCTAACTTCCTCTTCAGTGATCTCCTGAACAAATAGTGACCAAACGGTGAATAAGATAACATCTAAAGAAAAATCACAAGGAGTCTGAACACAGTGGAGTCCACCATCTCCCCAGATTGTCGGTATTCTGATTAAAGGCACCTTTCCTTTCTACCAACATTTGTGAGAATTAGTCTTGTAAGTGGCAAGCAGCGTGGCCAGATTCGGTAATGTGTTCTCCCATCACAATGAGAAGGCCTGGGCCAGGTGAGTGTGATGGCAGGGGCTCAGGTCTCTGCAGGGTTAGGACTAAGGAGGGGCACAGGGATGGACGGCGCCGTGCTGCATACAGGCTGCTGTGTAGCCTGTTGGGAGCACAGGTGAGACAGGTTCTTGTGTGCTCTGTGTCATGTGATCCTAGTTACCACCAACACCCCCCAACCCCCATGCTTGGTATCGGAAATCAAGATTATACATTTGATTCCGGTGGTTCACATATAATATTGTTTATTTATATAACTCAGGATTGTCATTGGCATAAGGCACAGACACAACTGAAACAAGGCAAAAGCTTCTGTGGAATAAACTAACATGCAGGCAGAGTGGTGAAACCCCTACTACCCTAAGAATTTCAGATGGTGAGAATTTCAGAAACCAACAAAGCAAATCTATGGGGAATTTTATTGGATAAAAGCCCTTCTGTCATAGCCCATGAGTAATATTTGTTGAATTAACATATAAGGCAAGACCAAGCACAACCTACAGGTTTATTTGTGTGTATATGTATGAGGGAGAGGAGGGCTGTGGAAGGGAGTTGAAACAAAACAAAATAAATCATATAATCTTAAGGAATTTGGACTTGGAAAAACCTAGATTTAAATTCTAATTCTCTTGCTTTGTAGTTGTTTGACTTTGGGCTATTTTTTTTCCAGTTTGATACAAACATTTGTCATTCGGGAATGAGTACAATGATGCCTTCTTTGCTGGGTTATGAGTATTTAGTGACCATGGGATATGCAAAAGCCTTGCACAGTATGGGGCACAGACCACATGTTAGTAAGAATCCATCCTCCTCCTCCCTCTGTGCCTCTGTGTCCACCGCAGTGGTATCAGCATGAAAACCGACTTTACTAAGAACTGCTCAACTGACTAGAAACTGAACAAGCTCAGTGGTGTCAGTAGGTGGAGGTCTCATAAATCTTGTCTGGTGGCGATGGCATGATAAAGATTGTGCTATTGGAATCCCAGATGTGGATGCAGGTTGCCGTGGCTTCTAGGCAAGTGTGAATCCAAGTGCCTGCTTCTGGCTCATTTGGAGACAGACAGGAGGATGAGTACAAGTAGCGAGGCTTCTGTGATCATTTGTTAAAATGACTTTTTAATGATGGCACAGACCATCATTAAACATAGACTGTTTTCGCATCTTAGGTACACAGTAGAAAGGGAAACATAAATAAATCACATTCTTGAGCTCTTGGCACAAAACCAATGAAAGAACTAAAACGACTTAAAAAATGAGGAAAAGAGTGTAAAATTTACATTTAAATATGCTCACTGATTTTTTCATTTGCATACAATTAGTTAACTAAAGAACCAGGGTTTCCAAAGGTCAGAAGACACCTTTTTACAAATGCGAAATTCCATTTTTCTAATAATTGCAGTTTTAAAAAATCCCAAATTAGTGATGAATATACGATTGACTTAATGTATTCTAAAATGAGACTTGGTGACTGCCCCAAAGTTTGGAGGAGAAAAAAAATGTACTCCTCTGTTATTTTAAGGTGTTATATTGGACCACTTATTCATATTTGACAAATAAAAATATACTTAAATTATTTAGATCTTTCTCAAGTCTAGCTCCATTTCCACCACATGAAGGGAAGAGTACTGACCTTGCCTGCATCCATGAACAGCTTGACCAACTTAGATTCAAGATTCACATAGTGTATTTTCTGTAATTTTTCTATGTGCCTCAAACATGTTGCCTCAGTTAGAGAGACCAAGAACACTAACCTCATCTTCTCTGTTACCAAATCAGGTCCTGTTGCTCACCTCTTAAAAAATTTATACTCCCAAAATCTGCTGGAAAGGAAAGTTGCCTTTAATCAGAATGCCAGCAATCTGGGGAGATGGTGGACCCAGTGTCCCCCAAAAAACATCTCTGAAGATTCTGCTCAGCCATGAAAGTTTTTAAAGGGAAAAAAGGAAGCAATCTCAGTTAATCACTGAGATGGGGGTTCAGAGTTGTCACCGTCCCCCACTGCGTGCAGCCTTGTGGACTCCTCATGATCTTTAGATGCTGTCTTGTTCACAGTTTGTTCGGGAGATTACTGAAGGGGAAGCTAGGGAAGAGATCCAGTCCTCTGTTAATTACTTATTTTTCATTTCTACTTCTTTGATCTATGGAAGGAACCAAGAGATTAGACAAGATATTGTGTGATTAAAAGATATGAAAGGTGTGCTAGGGTCAGAGATGAGTAGAACACGGGGGTGCCTGGTTTAAGGTTAGTGTCAGAGACAAAGGGGTCTCCTGCAGCGACTTCTTTCCTGCCAAAAGTTACATCTCTTGTTTATTCTCAGTGGTGCTTTACATTAAGTCATGACTTTCTTCTTATGCTATTTCAGTGCTTCTTAGATATTAAGAAGGGAATATTCCTGCAAAGGGAGTGGATTGCTTTGATCATGATGGTATCCTTTTCCTTATGGAGTTTTGTTGTGGTGACCCCAATTCAGATGCACAATCCATATGAAGAAAACCTGGGATCATCAAGGTACTTTCTCCCCTTTATCGACTGAAAAAAAATGCACAACCTAAAAGTTGAGAATTATGCTTTATTCAGCAGGCAAAACTAAGAACTTAAGCCTGGAACATAGCATCTCAGAGAGCTCTGAGGGATGGCTCCTAAGAGGCAAGGGAGGACCCAAGGTATACAGGAGTTCTTGCAACAAAGGCCAGGTAGTTGGAACATCAAAAGATTACCGTTAATTAAAGAAAACCAGATATCTCAAGTTAAGGAATTTAGCACCTATCTATGTATGGGAAGATGCAAGAGTCTGGTCTCACTGAAATCATTCCTCTGATGTGCACCTTAGCTGTCTTGAGCCAGCATCCTGTGCTTTCTCATCCTGAGTCCCCTCAGGGTGCACGTTTGAGGGGTGACTGCAGCGGCTGAGAGCTTGGCAATGGGCAGCCAGTTTATCGCCATCCTGAGGTCCCTCAGGGCTCACCTTTGGGGCAGCTGTAATGTGATGTCTTGATGGCTGCAACATGCTTTGTTTACTGATATGGCAGGCAACATTTTTTCATTGACACTGTTCATAGAAATCCTGGGATCCTTGTACTTACTGAAGTCAGAGCAATATCAATTATCTTTCCATAGCTACTTATCATTGCTATTTAGTAATGGATAATAGGGGAGAAGGGGACAATACAGTTAGAGCTAGTGATTTACCTACTTAATCTACTTTTTCTTCCCCTGCAAAATGGTAATACTCATGTATCCTTTAAAATGTTTTGGTGGGTACTGACATGTGGCCTTGAAGGCCAAAGTCATGGCACTTGGTTCACAACAGATGTATAGTGTATTTTGGTTAAATTCTCTTTCCATGATGGCTTAAAAAACACTGACCTTCATGCCAAGAGAAGGGTTTGGGCTGGGGAGGACACAAACATTAGTGTAACCTGGGTGGAAATTGCTAGGAAAATTATAAAGCAGAAAGGAGTAAGGTTATATGCACTTTCTTTTCAGAATCAGAGATGCAGCTAAAAGTGTTTTAATACAATGTTGGCTAGCATTTCAGGTTATGTTTTCTGGCCCCTTGCTTTTTCAGCAGTTTAGAGGAGAACTGTGCTAAATAAACCGTATACCCTTTTAACCAAACTGAAGACATGAAATCAATATTTTCCACTACTCCAAGGAAGTGTATATTTGAAAGCCACTGAATTAAGGAGTATAGCTGGTTTTTAAAATATCCAGATGCTGGAAGCTATTCTGGATACCTCATCTTTCCTCAGATCAGACAGATTTGCTCTGGCAAATTTCTTTACCCAGTCCCTGCCTCGGGGGACAAGGTTGGTAAATAATCAGCTGATTCAAATCATTTAGGGTCAAAAATGAGGTCTGGACTAAAATAAAGAGGACAATGTATGCCTAGGTTTAGCTGCCTGAAGTTATTCATGGAGTTTGAGAACATTCTCAACCGTAACAGAAATATTTCAACAAAAGCTCAGTCTCCTCTTGTGGCTATTTGAGGACCAGTGCATGGCACATAGTAGGGTCTCTTAATAAACACTATTATAATTCACTGAGTCACAGTCAGAGAAGTATAAGCTGCAAGAGGAATTGACGAGGATCCAGGGTACTGCCTACAGAGGTTTTCTTAAACATTCGTAGCCTCAGCAAAGGTGCATGAAAATATAAACACTGGATGATTTAGGGTTATGGCTATTTTTTGTTATATTGAATTTTATTCTGTATTTTATAAATTAGTGACTCTCAGTGTGTGCTTCATAGACTATTTGCAGTCTCCAAGACACTTTTAGGCATCTGCAAGGCCAACATTATTTTTATAATCAAACTGCCTTTTTTCCCTGTGGAAACATTTGTGCTGATGGTGCAAGAGTGACAGTGGGCAAAGCTGATGGGCCTTCCTTAGCACAAACCAAGTGGAGGCACCAAACTTCATGCTAGTTGTTATTGTAATCATCACCACTGTATACTTGTGAAAAAACCAGAATGCCAGTTTAAATTAAGAATATTCTTGAAGTAAAAATTATTTTCAATTAAGTATCACTCCACAGTACACATTCTTTCAATATTTTGTGTGAAAAAAAGCAGAAGGGCACATGAAGCATTTCTGCTGCATATTGAAATACAATGGTTGCTTCAAGGATAAAACACTTGTATGACTGACTTGCAAGCTAAACTTTCTTCTTTGTTCACGGAACCCAATTTTTACTTGAACTAATGACAGAGAGACAAAAGATGGTTATTCGGACTTAGATATTTGGTGGATATTTTGATGAAAATAAACAAGGTGAGGTAATCACCTCAAGGACAATAACTGAAAGTATTTGGGCCAATAATAAATTCCAAGATTTCAAATAAAAATTAGATTTTGGAAAACTTGTATCAGCCAACATAAATATGACAGCTTCACAATATTCAACATTTTCTGATGAGACTGGTAAAGGTATGAATGATGGTGCTTTTTGATGCTGTATGATAAAATGTGTCAAAGTTTGGGAAATCTACATTAATTTAGTGAATGGATAGTTCTAAATGACCAAATCACAATGTAACAAAATCATGAATGGGATAAAAGATTTATTTAAATAATCTGCATTATAACTGATCTTAAGAAAATGAAATTTGTTGAGTTCTAATGTCATATCAAAGAAGGTTATCCACAATAATCTGAAATGCCTGTTAAATAAATTCTCTTTTCCAACTACATGTCTATGTGAACAGAATTTTCTTCATATACTAAAACCTAAAGAACATATTGCAAATGACTGAATGAAGATATAAGAATATGGCTGTTTTCTTTTTAGACACTGGAGACATTTAAAAATGCAAGCCAATCGCACTCTTTTTAATAAACTGTTCTTTTAAAAAATATAGCTGTCTTTCATGAAACTAATAATAATATATGTCTGCTACTACTTTTAAATGAATTAAATAAATATTTATATTTTAAAAGTTTTAGTGTCATACAGAGTGAAGTCAGAAAGAGAAAAACAAATATCATATATTAATGCGTATATGTGGAATCTAGAAAAATGGTATAGATGATCTGACTTGCAAAGCAGAAATAGACACAGATGTAGAGAACAAATGTATGGATACCAAGGGGGAAAGGGAGCATTGGGAGGAATTGGGGCATTTGGATTGACACATATACACTATTGATACTATATATAAAATAGATAACTAATGAGAACATACTGTGTAGCACAGGTTCTACTTAATGCACCGTTGTGACCTAAATGGGAAGGAAATCCAAAAAAGAGGGGCTATATACATATGTACAGCTGATCCATTTTGCTGTACAGTAGAAACTAATACAACATTGTAAAGCAACTATACTCCAATAAAAAATTTTGAAAACAAAAGTTTTAACTTATAATAATGATATATTTTTTAATTTATTTTATCGAATATAATAAGGATATTGATAGCTATAATTCACATAAACACTCTTCAGTGTCTTCAACAAAAGTTAAAGAGTATAAATGGGTATATATACCCATTTATTTATATATATATATGTATATATATATATATATATATATATATAAAAAACACTAGAGAATCACTGCTCTACATGACTAAGAAATAAAGGATATGATAAAAGTCATCTATAAATCTCCTTTATAAAGCCTTCTCTTACAATGTCCCAGATGTAGTTCCTCCTCTTTTCTCACTTTACGTCTCACACATATATCAACATATTACATGTGCTTTGACGTTGCCATGTCAACTAAATCATGAGCACTTTGAGAACAGAGCCCAACCCTAACTCTTTATGTAACAGTGTGTTTAACAGTGCCTGGCACTGTGCTTGGCCTGATGAAGATTTGTTGAACTCAGTTAAACTTGTTCATTTTTTCATCAGACTTATTTTGATTATTTGATGTCCTATAGACACCATCCAAGTTCACAGCAGGGAAAGACTCACTTTATCACCCATAGTTAACTCCCTTTTGTGCTATCTTTGAAGAGAAAGTTTGTGTACTCAGGCCACCTATTCAACAAGCATTTATTTGAGGTCATGACAGTAGCTGCCTGGTCTCTGCTTTTTGTGTTTCTCTGTCTCAGCTCTGTAACTCAAATGGAGCCATCTCCCTTTCTATCACCTCTTGCCTGTGAGGCTCCATTGCAAAAACAATTGTCAATGCTGTTATGAAAACAATTCACATGAGTTACCTGCAAGCACACACAGCAACTGGAATATAAGGAGACAGCACCACTGAACAGTTCCTAGCATTGCAGGGTAGGGCACAGTGAGGAGAATCTCCTCACTTGGGTTCAACTCTAGGAGGAATTAGGGTCAGCAAACTGGTGACTGTATTTTCTGTATGTGCTTAAGATAAGAGAGAATCATGAATATAATACAATAAGTTTTTTGCTTTATGCCTTGTGTATTATTTTATCAATAAAATAGGACTGTCTCAGTGTTTCATTACAGGCTTGAGCATTCATAGTGGTCACTTTCTAAAGTTTCAGGAGTTCAAAGATATATACAGCAAAAAGAGAAGAAACTCTCATTTTATTCATCAGTGGGTATTTGTCAAATATCTCTTCTGCACACAGCCCTGTTTTGGATACTGCAGGAAATGTGGAAGACAGGAGATATGACATAAAGTGTGTGTATATATATATATATATATATATATATATATATATATATAATATTTATGTAAAATATATCTAAAATATATAAAATTACCTACACACATTTGTACCATAGCTGTATCTGCAACTATATTTCTATATCTATCTTTCCTTCTGTTTATATTCATTTAAAATACAGATTTATTGTTATTGGTATTGCACAAAAAGATTTTCACAGCATGGTCAATAGGAAAACCTTGTTGATAAAAGAAAAGAGAAAGAAAACAAAAATTCTGCAGACATGAAATACTCTCTATGGTAGGCACAGTAACAGTCCTCTAAAATGTCTATATTCTAACCCCAGTAATCTGTGAATATGTCACCTTACATAGCAAAAGGGATTTGGCAAATGTAATTAAAGTCAGGACCTTGAGATGAGGAGATTATTATGGATTATCCAGCTGGGGTCAATTTAATCACTTCAATCCTTAAAAGTAGAGAAATTTCCCTGGCTGTGGTCAGAGAAAATTGTGAGGACAGGTAGCTTTGAGGATGGAGGAAGGTGGGGACTGACCCAAGAAATCCAGGTGGCCTCTAGAAGCTGGAATAAACAAAGAAATGGATTCTCTTCTGGAGCCTCCAGAAAGGAATACAGCCTTGCCTATACCTTGATTTTAGCCCAGTGAAACCCATGTTGTCCTTCTCCAGGAAGGTAAAACAATAGATTAGCCCTGTTGTAAGCCATTCAACTTGTACTTTGTCACAGTATCCGGAGGAAACTAATAGACCCTCATTCTTGACAGTCGATGCAAACCCTGTTATACCCTGGCCCTTCCCAACATGGTCCTAGCAAATGCATCCATTAGCATCCATTCCTAGGTCACAATCATTACAAACACACCTTAATTAATCCCTTCTTTTGATCACATGTTTGGGTCATGCCTTTGTCATTTTAACTTTTTTTTCAAGTTCATCACTATTTGTTGACTTGTCGGTCACCCTATTGAACCCTTTGATGTCAGAGCTTACTCTGGGCTGTCACTTAATTGGCATCACACAGCACAGTGCCTAGAACATGGAACTTTCTTGGCAATCAACGTTGGCAAAATCAACTACCCTATTATTTATAATAAGTTTGACATAAATCAGATCTTCTGTATAAAGTAATCTGCTTACATGCTTTTATCATTTACAAATACATTTTATTCCTCTCCTCTAATCTGATCTTCTCATAGCATTACTGTTGTGTTGCTTAGTACTGGTATCATTTGCAGTTATTTTTGTCTAATTGGCTCAAATATTTTTGTTCTCTAGTTAAAGAAACAAAATTTTGAAGACAATGGCAAATGTTTTACTTTACTTCAATATTCACAGATGAATTAAATAACTTTTTAAAAGATTTCTGGATGAGGGTAGGAATAATTCAAAGACATTTTACTCTTTACCATGTCCAATTTAAAGGTAAAAATAGTAATAGAATTTTTAGAGGATTCCTTATACCTCTGAACCAAGGTATTTTATAAATGTCTAATTTAGTGGATATCTAGCAAAATAATGGCAATTTCTTAAGGACAGATGTTTGAAATATCTGATACTCCAAGCAGGAATCACACAACAAATTAGGAAGATCACAGAGTGAAAGCACCAGTCACAATTGCAGGGGAAAAGACAGCATTTAAAAATAGAGAAAAGGGCTTCCCTGGTGGCGCAGTGGTTGAGAGTCCGCCTGCCGATGCAGGGGAAACGGGTTCATGCCCCAGTCTGGGAAGATCCCACATGCCGCAAAGTGGCTGGGCCCATGAGCCATGGCCGCTGAGCCTGCGCGTCCGGAGCCTGTGCTCCACAACAAGAGAGGCCACAACAGTGAGAGGCCCGCGTACCACAAAAAAAAAAAAGAGAGAGAATAGTGCGACCTTTGTATTTTGAGCACCTTCAATAAAAAGCTGCTCTAAGTTCCTTACTAAGTCATAAGTAAGAGACAAAATATGTTAACATTTCAAGAGAAAAAAATGTCATATAGATACCATCTTACTACTACAACTGCCAAGGAAATTGAATAAACACATTTAAGTGGCTGCCTCAATCACTGAAGGAGTGTGATCATTAGCTTCCTCCTAAGAAGGGCTTGTCAATTATAAAAATGTTCTACATTATTGATATACCATAGTCACTGTATTGGATATTGATAACATGTCAACACATCTTGAACCTCTGTTCATGAAGCTCAATTCACCACACATTTTCAGTTTCTGTACAGCTCTTTGGCGCCCTAAAGTTGACAGAGTCCAATCGTTTTGCATATTTAAGCCCTTCCACAGTCAGTTATCAATCTATCTTCCCTGAGCTCGTATCTCTTGTGAGACAAGAATATTTTGAGCAGCAAGAATGTTTAAAGGTGAATTGAAGTAGGGAAAGCTATTAGGTTCTAGAACCATTTCCCCCCTTGGTGTCCATACATTTGTTCTCTACATCTGTGTCTCTATTTCTGCTTTGCAAATAAGTTCATCTGTATCATTTTCCCAGATTCCACATATAAGCGATTTTATACAATATTTGTTTTTTTCTTTCTCACTTACTTCACTCTGTATGACAGTCTCTAGGTCCATCCACGTCTCTATAAATGACCCAATTTCATTCCTTTTTATGGCTGAGTAATGGAGAGTGGTCCTTGAATGAACAATATCTTCAAGGATGAACATTTCATAGAGACTGTTTGTGTTTTGTGGGGGGATTTGGGCTGTTTTATGTCTTCTCCCCATAGCAGGTAGATATGTTCCTTCCGCATAGAGACGATGATGCATCTGCTTAATATTTTTTAATCTCCAACATTGCCCAAACAGTACCTTAGATATAGTACATAATCAATGAACACCTGTTGCATGATTTTTCTTCCTTGGCCTATGTAAATTATTCTCTATACACCATTTTTAAAAGTTAGTATAGTGAGACTGATATGTTTCTAGGTCCACCTCTTTCAGTATGTATTTCACTGAGAGAAAATACATGGAAAGTGTATTGACATAAAGTTTCATCCAGGAGAAAAGCATCCTGACTACATGGCTTAATATGGCTTAATTAAATGCAGAGGAGAATAAACTGCTTTGTTGAGTAATACAGTAACACCTCCAATGCTAACATACTAGGTAAACTTTGGTGATTGGTTTAACCTTGCTGACCTTCACATGTATAAACAAACTCAATAAAAACATAAAAAACAATTTGAAGGCTCCAGCAAAAGAGAATCTGTAGTGACCAGTGCCTGATAAGGGACATGAAACAATTTGCACATGACTCAGGCTAACATCACTTTCGTGCTGTGTTCATGTGTTACCCCAGGGAGAAGACAGTGTTTATTATTATCTTAGAGTAACATAACAGGGACAACACAATTTAAAAGGAAACAGCTGGAGTGTGATCTAATCTCCATGTTCCAATTTACTTATGTATAAAACATGCATAAAAAATTAAACTTCACTGAACAATTTGTCTTCTCCCCGTTCCTGGCATGCCTCAGCAGTGTCACAGCAACAGTCCTGGCTGGAGAGAACCCTGGGATGTCCTTAAATAATAAATAGATTATTTTGAGAACATAGCTTTTATACATTTAATATTAATTTGACTAAACCCTGGTATAGGGATGGTGGAGCTCTGCACCAGCTTTGGGGAGTGACATCAGATTAAATTAAGCACTCATGCATTTATGGATCAGCACAGAAAAGCAGGAATACAGCCATGAGGAATGAATAATGCATCAGAAAGTTGCTCTGTAGTTCCTTGGTCATGTGTAGAGAATGTGAACTAGTGGTCCTGTATGGAACTCCTGATAGGTTTATAAAAACAAGAGACTGTTCTTTAAATTTTCACATTATATGCTCCAGTATTTTTGTAGAAACCGTTTGTCAGCAAAGGCATATTTTTTTCCACCAGTACAATTTCCTACCGATGACTTCTTCTTGTTGTTGTAAATTGAATACTGTGCTCAAGACTGTGTGATAGCCAAAACAAACAAACAAACAAAAAACACTCCTCAAACCTTAAGGTACTAAAAGCATATATGTCAGCCATTAGGATCACTGATATAAATAAATAAATAATAAAGTGACAAGTGCTGGTGAGGATGTGGACAAACTGGAACCATTGTGCACTGTTGGTGGCAATCTAAATTGGTGAAATTGCTATGGAGAACAGTATGGAGGTTACTCAAAAACTTAAAAATAGAGCTACCATATGATCCAGCTACCAACTACCATATGATACGCCACTTCTGAGTAAATATCAAAAGAATTGAGGCAGGATCTTGAAGACTTATGGGTGCAACCATATTCACAGCAGCATCCATCACAATAGCCAAGAGGTAGACGCAACATAATTGCCCATTCAGAGCTGAATGGGTAAACAAAATATGGTATATATGTATATACCTAGAATGGAATATTATTCAGTATCAGAAGGAAGGAAATTCTGATATATGCTACAGCATGAATGAAACTTGTGGCCATTATGCTAAGTGGAATAAGCCCATCACAAAAAGACAAACACTGCATGATTCCACTTTTATGAGGGTATCCAGTGTAGTCAAACTCATAGAAGCAGAAAGGTGTTTGGTGATTGCCAGGGGTTGAGAGGAGGGGAAATTTGGGAGTTGTTATTAAGGAGTACAGAGTTCTAGTTTCATAGGATAAAAAATTCTGGAGTTTGATTGCAAAACAATGTGAATATACTAAACACCATTGAACTGTTCACTTAGAAATTGTTAAGATGATAAATTTTATGTGATGCATTTTTATCACAATAAAAATTTTTTCAAAGTCTGTATCAATAATTACATCATACATGCATGATAACAATCAGAGAAGCATATGAGTGAGCATATGGTTAGACAATGAATATATGAAATGGTATGTATGAAGCTGACATTTAGGTGGTATGCCCTGGGATTAAAGTACCGGCTGTTCTGATTGACCAGACATTTATTTTAGCCCATTCAGTCTGGTTGGTTGCTGTTCACTCCTTATCAGCACACACACACACACACACACACACAGATATTAAACACATACATTCACATTATATCATGCCTACAGAGCTGGAGAGAAGAGAGTAGGAGGGTAGCACAGACAGAAACAGAGATGCCTGATCCTCTTAAGTAAAACAACAGGACCTGAATACATACATTTCCTGGGAGAATCTGCCCATGGCAGTTGGATGGATAAAAATAGACCCACCTGGTTTTCATTAGTCCAAAATTACCAGGTGGCCAGAGATGAGAAGTTGAAATCCCACTGGCCAGGGAGAGAGAGGCAAATCTCGGGGACTTTTTTTTTTCTTTTTTGGAAGTGAAAAAGCTGTTCCTTAATTTCATATGGAATTACAAACCAAACATACATCAACTGAGAAAATATACGTTCAATGGAGTATAATTCAGCTATATGAATTAATGAAATTCTGATACATGTTACAGCATAGATAAAACTTAAAAACACTATACTAAATTAAATAAGCTATATGAAGAATAAATATTGTATGATTTCATTTATACAAAATATATAGAATAAACAAATTCGTAGAAACATGAAGTAGATTAGACATTAACTGGAGCCAGTGGAAGGGGGGAATGGATACAGAATTTATGTGTGGAATGATGAAAAATTTTGGAGTTAGTGGTGACGGCTATACAGCATTGTGATTATAATTAATGTTCCTGAATTTTTCACTGAAAAGTGAGGTTAAAATGGAAATGTCTGTGTTATATTTATATACCACAATAAAAATTTAAACAAACAACCAAGGTTGAAACTCTTACTACTCTTTGTTGCATTTTTGATATTAGACTGGTCACTTAACCTCTCCTACTTAGTTTATTCACTTAAAAGTTGGAATAACGATGTTCTCCTTATATGCAATTATAAGACATAAAGTAAGTAAATTACTTCGCACATGCACGGTGCCTAGCAGAGCATCTTGGACATACTGGGTGCTCCATACACACTTATTTTCCTTTCCTTGCTTTGCCACTTTTATCTTTTTGCATCAATTGTCTAACTTGTTTTTACCAAATGACTCAGTCACACTTCCAGTAGTACTTTTTTAACAAATTATTTTCGTTTTTCAGAATAGCTTTAGATTTTTTTAAAAAGATGTGAAGAGCGTTCCCATGTAACCCACATCCAGTTTCCCCGATTACTAACCTCTTATATTAGTATAGTATATTTGCCACAATTAGTAAACTGATATTGATTCATTATTATGAACTAAAGTCTATACTTCATTTAGATTTACTTAGTTTTTAGTTAATGTTTTTTTTTTCTGTTCCAGGATCCCATTCAATGTGCCACATTATATTTAATCCCCATGTCTCCTTAGACTCTTCTTTGACGTAACAGTTTGTCAGATGAGTTTCTCAGCTTGTTCTTGATGATGTTGAGAGTTTTGAGGAGTAATGGTCAGGTATTTTGTAGGACATCCCTCTATAGGAATTTGCCTGATTTCTTTTCATGATTACCCTACTGTTCTGGGTTTGAGGAAGGAAAACCACAGAGGTAAATTTGTGTATTATCAGCATGACTCATTACGATTTGATGTCAACCTTATCCACTGTATAGTTATTCTTTTTTTTTTAAAGACATTATTATGTTACCTATTTTGTGAGGTTGGAGTGAAACAAATATCCAACCAAACTTAACCTTTTCCTCTGTTTCCGTACTGTAGCAGTAATAATAATAATAGCTTGACCATATAGTACTTATTATGTGCCAGAAACAATTCTAAACACTCTTCATATATTACTTTTTCTTTAAAAAAACCTTCTTCTTTGTTTTAATTTTATTTATTTTTGGCTGCGTTGGGTCTTCGTTGCTGTGCACAGGCTTTCTCTAGTTGCGGTGAGTGGGGGCTACTCTTCGTTGCGGTGTGTGGGCCTCTCATTGCGGTGGCTTCTCTTGTTGAGTAACACGGGCTCTAGGGTGTGTGGGCTTCAGTAGCTGCAGCACACGGGCTCAGCAGCTGTGTCTCGCAGGCTCTAGAGCTCAGGCTCTGTAGTTGTGGTGCATGGGCTTAGTTGCTCTGGGACATGTGGGATCTTCCCAGACCAGGGCTCGAACCTGTGGCCCCTGCATTGGCAGGCAGGTTCTTAACCACTGCACCACCAGGGAAGTCCCTATGTTACTTTTTCATGTAATTTATTCTATAGCTAAGTTCTCTCCAGTTTTTATTGTCATATATATATTCAAGTATCAGGCTCAAGAAGACAATATATGTGTTACCACTTGCAAGTGAAAAATTATTTGCATTTGCTTAACTATGATTTTGTGGTAAGTGCATTTAGTAAACCTCCACAACATTTCAATTCTCAAATATGTTTCCTCATACTAATTCACTTTTATTAACATGTATTCATTTTTCTCATTCAACAGCCATTTTTTCATGTCTACCATTTTCAAGGCTGATTAAAATATATATTATTTTCAGACTATTTCCAAACTCAGGTGGGTTATCAGCTATAAACCTGGACATCCTTAACATTTTTTATTCTAGCCCAGTTTGACCAAGATAATTCAACTTTTTGTTTAAATAAATGTTTTGAAACTTTAGAAATTTTAAAACTTCTGTTTTTTACAACTAAGCTAAGATATACTTATGGTTCCCTAAATGGAAAAAAAACATAAGGGACATGACCTTAAAATAATTTAAGAACGTTTACTGATTGTTTTATCTGTACGTGCTGCTGAACCTACAAGTGATGTGTGGGAAATGCCAATTAAAGCAATAGTGTTAAAGAAAATTTTTAACTAACTAAATTTGGACCTAAGAAGAGCTTTTTCCAAAATATCCTTAAAAAGTTATGACTGAAGACTCATGCTTCTGAGTTTTTTCATTAGCATGTAAACTGTCTTCCTGAATAGATTTCCACGTTTAAAGGAAATGGCAGTTCATTTTGTAGTTGCTAATATCATGCCCATTAAAAACAGGGACTCCATGAATGTTGATTATCTGCCTGTCAAGGGTAAACACAAGAAAGTTACCAACAATTATTTGTAACTGGTATGAATCTCATTACACTAACAGGTATACAAGGAGTATAGCTTTCTTTATTATGTGTTTAATTCAACTTTATTTCTATTTTCAGCTCTTATTTATTTGGGAGGGGAGATAAGCACACATGGAAATTAGAATACACCTGCATCTTAAAATTCATTCTGAGTCAAGTCCAACTTCATCTTCCTGGGGTGAAGAGAGTGGGTTTTTTTTGCTTTGGTTAGAGGGAGGACATCAATTCAAGGGCAGAAAGTGGATGGTAATTGATTTCTTACTTGGGTAATCAAGTGAGACGACTGGCCACACTGGTAATACCCTGGTGAGGACCTTTTCCAGCTTGACAGAATTAGCTCTAGTTGGATGTAGCTTCTCTGACTTGTTTTCCTTTACATTAAGTAATTTCTGGATGGGGCCCACTGTTTTTTTACTAGTGCTTTTAGAACTTGTTATTTTTTTGTAAGTCTTTTTTCTCCAAGTTCAGTGACTGAAGTTTTCACAATCTTTACTTTTTTTTTCTGAGGCTGGTCATAGCTAAGGTATAACTCACAAGACATGGTGGGCTGCTAGAATTCATCATCCATATCTACCTCTTCAACTTCACAGTAACAGCTCTGTGACCTTCTATCCAAGACAGAAGTTTTTAGTTTCCTATCTTGAGTCTTTAGGTTTTAGAAACCTTCTCATTTACCCTGGACAAGTCTCCTGCTGCCGTCCTTGTGTCAGCACTCTCTGGACATTCCTTGTTTGGTTTGGTTTGGTTTTCTCTGAGACTTTGTGTTTTGGCTTCTTAAAGTTGTCTGAAGCAACCTCCAAGGGGGATAGAACTTCTTAATGCTGTTGTCTTCTCTTTCCTTCTCTTTCTTGACACCACTAGAGGTTGATTTCTCCTTTGTTCTGTCTCCTGAGAGCAGCCTTTGGTTTTCCTCTTTAGAGACTGCCTTGTGTGATTTCTTGCTGATCAAAGCAGAGGAATTCTCATCATGCTTGGCACCCACCAGGAGTGTTTTCCTTGTGGGAAGATTTGTGCTTCTTGCTTTGACTCAGAACCTCTTTCCTCTGGGGCTTACCCAGGTATCATTCTTGACAGATCCCCAGACTGTCTTGGAAGGCATTAGTGTGGCCAGGCTTGTGGCAAGGTGTTCAGGATGACTGGGGGGATCTGGAGTATTTCTCTTTCCCTATGTGGAAAGCTAGAATGGGATGGAGTTGGGTATTTCCTCCCCCCCATGTCAGTAAGGCTCTGACAAACCACCGATGGGTTAGACACTGGAAAAATAGTTCCCCTTAAGGCCAGACCTTGCTAAGAATAACAGAATCATCTAACATATTTTAGAAAGGGCCACTTTTCCCTTCTCCTTCCCACAAGCATGAGGGGATTTTTCTTTGATCTTCACTGCGAGAAACTCGTGGAGCTCTAGGAGCTTTTACCTAGCTGTAGGTAAAACCCCCAAAAGGGTGCCCCACTCTCCGATGCCACAGAGTCTTTAACTCACAGGTTTGTCCACCCCAAACCTCTAGCAAATTACAGTTTAGGTTTTTCTACTCCAGCAATACCCCAGTGTCTGATACTTTCAGCCTATGGTCTCAAGAGGCCCTTTGAGAGCCCTTGAAAAATACGTTCCCATTTTTATCTGAGTTATGGAGTTTAGGTCAGTTTATTTCATGTATGTGTAACCTTGACAAAGACAGTAGGACACTGTCTTGCTGACTCAGGAAGAAATCAAATAACAGCTCCTGGGAACTGCCCACATATTGGCCCTGAGGTTGCAAAGTCCTTACCATACTCAGAACAAAATCCAGAATGACTAGGATGTGTGTGTGTGTGTGTGTGTGGTAGACACAGGGTATGAGTGCTCTGAAAGACAGGAAAAGACACTTAAATGGTTAGACAGGAAAGACAGGTTAGCTAGGAAAGCTACAATAGAGGCAGAATGCAGAGGAATTTGGACCTGTAAAACATGGGAAGCTGTCAGAGTTTGTGTGCCTACTTATGACGACCTCACATAAGCAAGCACAGAAACTGGATACAAATCCATATTTCCCAACTTTCATGCCAAGATTCTTTCCACTACTCTGTACCACCTCAAAAATTGTTGAATTTAGTTCTTATCCCATTTTAATAGCAACAAAATGCCCATTTTTCTAAATAAGTGACAGTTTCAGCTTTAGTTAGTGTGTTGGGTTCTAGCCAAGTATGTGAGAGCCCAATTTTCCCAGTGTTCTGGGATTCAGATGGTTCTGAAACACCAGATAAAGGCAAAAGCTTGGCCTGCAAATAGGACTGTGTCATGTTCATAGTAATTACTAGGGTTGATGCATCAGGCCTGGTTAATAGAGAAAATTAGAATGAAATATTGAAATGAATGAGATTTAAACTAAGAGAACTATGTCCAGGATTCAAATCCCAGCTCTACCATTTACCAGTTATTCTAGACAATAACAACAACAACAAAACAAATAAAACACAAAAAGTTAAAAATAAACTGCTCTTCTGAATCGATTTAATGTGAATAAAAAAAATAATACTTAACCTTTACTTTATACCAGCATACACCTATTATAAGTAAGATATATGTTGAAAACTAGATTCATTTCTTATTATAATTTGTAATTACAATTACAAATCTGAACTTACAACAATAGCATTTGCCTTTTAGCTGGCTACAGATGTTGAGGGCAAACAGGATTCCCAGTAATCAACTTCCCACCAAGATATTTCATCAACATAATAAGAATGTCCTCAAGAATGGGGAGAAGGAGTGTTGCTGACTAGGTGTGTGGCACAGTTCAGGGCACTCACAAAGTTCTCAGCAAAAATTTTTGGTTTAAAATAAATGGAACACAAATTAGACATTTAGAGCCAAGGATGGTGGCCTTTGATAAAACAGTTAATGAGAGAAAATGGAGCTATTACCCATGCGTGGACCAATATTACCAGACAGGAAAAAGAATAATTGTCCTGTTAAAGTTAATCTAATAAGCCAAGGCATGTTTATTTATTAGAAATCTTTGGTGTCATTCCTCCAACAAGTTCCAGATGCTGTGCATGAATTTTTTAAAGCATGGAATATTCAAAACTAGCACTGAGTAGTTGGAAAAGAAGGTTGGGAAGAGTAAAACTCAGTGATGCTTCAGAAAAGTTGGGAAGAGCAGGCCACAGCAACTTTTGAAAATTAATTTTATACTGTGAACTTTAATATGTACACAAAATTGTATGAACATACGTGTAACCTGGCAAACCACATGCACACAAACTGCATGAACATACACGTAACCTAGCAAACCGCATGCACACCAAGTGCATGAACATACACGTAACCTAGCAAACCGCATGCACACCAAGTGCATGAACATACACGTAACCTAGCAAACCGCATGCACACCAAGTGCATGAACATACACGTAACCTAGCAAACCGCATGCACACCAAACTTTCATGAACACAGAGAACTGCTCTAAACTGAAGAGACACTTTATGTAACCACCTCCATCAAGGAAAAGAGCATCGTCAGCACTCCCAGAGGCCACTTCTGAATTACAACATCTCTTCCTCTGGAGCTCACCTTATCCTGCTTGGAACAGAAATCACTTATTTCCTTTGTTTTATAGGACTATCACTTTAGGATGCATCCACAAATGAAACTACTTAGTTTTGCATATTCTAGAGTTTTATATAAATGTCAGTCAACATTAACATTTTAAAATATCACTATGGACTCATGATGTATTTCCTCTTCAAAAAATAATATATATTGCTTATCTCTGTCCACTGACAAGGCCTAAAAGTAATAACTAAGGCAGTAACAATAAACATCCCCTGCACCCAAATAATAAAATATTCCATCTACTATTGATTCCTTCTAGGTATTTTTCATTTCAGTTATTGTATTGCTCAACTCTGTTTGCTCTTTATATCTTCTAGTTCTTTGTTAAACATTTCTTGAATCTTAGTCTGTGCCTCCATTCTTTTTCCAAGATCTTGGATTATCTTTACTATCATCACTCTGAATTCTTTTCTGGATAGATTAATATTCTATCTAAAGGAACCAAGACCTCTTGATAAACAGCCAATTCCAGGTCTGGAGCAAGAAAAGTACTACATGAGCCTGGAATGACTTGTTAAACCTCAAAATGAGGATGATATTAAACACAATGGGAATGGAAAACAGGTGCAAGACATGGAGATGAGAAGGATCTTGGTCTTTTAAATGAATTCTGCAACAGATAAATGATAGATGCATGGATGAATTATGGAAGGATAGATGGATGGTTGGAAAGATAGATGGAAGAATTTTATAATTTTTAGGATTTTTTTTCTCTTTTATGTATCTATTGCTCTGATCACGTGAATAGAATTGATAGCTGTCAACCAAATCATCATGGAATCAGAATGATGGACGAGGTAAAATCTCAGCTCTTCCTTAAAAGCTGCATTGAATAAGCAGGCTCAAAGTAATGTATCCCAATACGTAATATTGGTATATTACATATATTGGGATATGTAATATCCCAATATTTCCTGAAGGTTATGTGAGGAAGCTTTGGTTGCTAGTTGTTGTTTTACTTCACCTAAAAAAATGAATTCTTTAGGTTCAGTGATGCAACCTGCCTGGTTAAAACCTTTCGATGGCTCTGTATCACCCACAGAATATAATTCAAGCTCCCTCTGCAGCTCTCATTCTCTGGTCTCTTCCTACCTCTCTTGTCTCATCTTTCTCCTATCTTACTTTTTATTGGTCAGCCACTCAAAACCACTTTATTAGTTCCCTGTGAATGTTTTGCAATTTCTCTTTATGATGGCTCTGCTGGGAATCATATCCACTGTCCTCTAGCCCTGTCCTTTGTCCCAGTTAATTAACTCCTAATGTGCCTTTAATATACAAGACTGCCTCTTATAGAAAACTTTACCTTATTGCAACTTGACATTGGAGTGCTTACATCTTCAGGGCCTAGCAAAGGGCCTAAAATATGCAGGAAATATTTATTTGTTATGCTTTATAATTAATGGTATGAAGTTTTTTAAAAAAATTTTAAAACAGGAAGCCTTTATTATTTGAGTCAAGTTTGACTGACTGTAACATGTTTACTTAAAGTATTTATGTATACATATAATTATATGTATATTCCACACATCTAACTGTTTAAAACATAACTTAGACTTTTTTAAGTTATCATATTAAGATATCTTAATATCTGAGATATCAGTATCTCAGATTAAGAGAGCAAAGTCTTATTTACAGGAGAACTACAAGCAAGCACTTGAATTAATATTAAGCTAATATTTGGCTATGGTTTCTATACATGGGCCTATGGTGAGTCTTTAGCCAGAAGAGACATATTCATGTACAACCATTTAGACAATCACTAGAAACCTTCAGATAAAAGTAACTGTTTTGTGTACAATGAGGTGAAGTAATCAGCTTGAAAATTTGTCCTGAAATGAAGTAAGTCAATCATATTTTGGGGCATCCTATAGCTAGATTGTAATGCTTTTTTCACTGCTCTTAATTTCATACATTTTTAATCCCAGTGAGAAATCTCAGTTGAACTAGCTTTCTCCTTTCTTTTAGAATTTAATATAATTGTTTTTATTAAAATTTGTTTTAATAAAAAATTTTTTTAAATTTTGTTTTACCTCCTGCAGTGCTAAGATACTGGCTAAGTGTATCAATCAAAATTTGTATTATCTTGTAATCTTTTAAAATAACTGACCAGACAATAAAAATAAAAATGGACATTAATTATATCAAGGAAAGTTTTACTTCCTCTTCAACTTGGTACATTTTTCTTCTCCAAGTGCTTTGAAATTGCTAAGAACAATTTGATGATACCAATAATAAATTTGGGTAACTATGTCGAGTAGATATAAAATGACAAACTTAACAGAATTTACATTGGAGCATTCTTCTGCTCATCAGAGTGAGATGAGAAAATTAATATGTATACAATTAAATTATACCCAGATGAAATAGATATTTGGTAATGTTATCACCAACATTTTATTGAAATCTCAAAGGAAAAATACTTTAGAGAAGTTACTTGCCTATATTCAAAAGATGTTCATTAAAATATATTTTTGAAAGACTTAACTCATGAATTATGTTACCATTTTCTATGCCCTTTTTATATCTTTTATATATTTATATATGTATATATATATTTTTTCTTGACTATTTTGTTACAACATTTGCATTTACAATACAGAGGAGTATATAAACTGATTCATCAGGAAAGTTTTGATTACTGTAATAATTTTCTCTTTCTTAGCTACCTTGAAAGTAAAATTAAATTCTAGAATGAAGTGTCATGCTTTCTTTACAAATTAAATGTCATGCTTTCTTTAACAAAGAAAACAGCAATATCTCTGCTCCTTGCAAAGTTTTATGTTGAAATCATAAATGGGAGTTCAACATAATTGAGAAAGTAATGGGACATTTTGGGGGCTTAAGGTTTCCCTTTATAATATTAAAAGGTATTAACACCTATCTTAGAGTAGCATTATTATAACATTAAGTGGACTATTCTATCCTTCACCAGATTGTGAAGTAATGTTTCTAGTAATATTACAAAACACAGTGACTTTGGAATCCTATCATTCTTGACTGCTGGAAACTAGTTTTCTACTAGATTCCATAATAGCAGACATTTCTGGGTACAGCCTGGAAATAGTCATAAATGAAATCTAGTTATTATTTATACCTTGACCATCTATTTGGCTCTGAGGACCAATCTTTTTCCTCTTAGCAGATTGCTTTGTTGTTATCACCTGATCATCTCTAGGAGTTCTTGGTCTGAACTTCTCCTGGGATATATATTTTATTCCTATACTACTTTCAAGCCTGGATGGATATTGCTTGCTTATTTCCCCCCAAATATCAGCTGAGATCATGGTGGACCTTTTGATAAACACTCAGTGATAGTGAAAAGTAAAACCTACAGCTTATAATTAGACTTGGTGTGTCTCAGTACCCATAGGCTCAGGCATGACATCACATATGTAATTAACTATACAGCAATATCCTTTCAACTTTCAGGATTAAGGTTTATAAAGCATCTGCTAGGCACTGTCCTGGATGCTAGAGATACATGTGTAAGCAAACAGATAAAAATCCCTGCTGTCATGAAGCCTAACTTCTAGTGAGGAAACGGACAAAAATGATAGACATAATACATAAATAAATAGGTATAATGTGATAAATATTATTAAAAACAGATTGGGTACAGGTAGTTTGGGAGTTCCTGGGTAGGGTACTATAATTTTAACTGGGATGCTCAGGATTTGACTCATTGAAATATGACATTTGGGGCTTCCCTGGGGGCCCAGTGGTTGGGAGTCCGCCTGCCGATGCAGGGGACACGGGTTCGTGCCCCGGTACGGGAGGATCCCACATGCCGCGGAGCTGCTGGGCCTGTGAGCCATGGCTGCTGAGCCTGCATGGACGGAGCCTGTGCTCCGCAACGGGAGAGGCCACAACAGTGAGAGGCCCGTGTACCACAAAAAAAAAAAAAAGAAAGAAATATGACATTTGGGTGAAGAACAGAAAAGCTAAAAAATTAATTGTGGACCAGAATGAGGTTTAGATGGAGGTGTAGTCCCCGCCACAAACATATAAAAAGTACATCTATATGTGGAGGAACTGTCTTGCTGTAAACAATCTAAAGAGTGGCAGAAAGGCTATTCTACACCCAAAACTATAAAGAAAGATCCACATGGAGTCTGGTAGGAAGAGAAGTGATCAGGTGGGGACCTGTGCCCCTAGCAGGGGACACAGAAGGGAAGGGGGACATTACGAGCTCGGGGACTCATCCTGGGAGTGACAAGTTTGAGCCAAGTATTCAGCATCCCCGCCCCAGGGTCCGACACCAGGAAGATGAGTCCCCTTAGCTGGTTGGAATACGAGTGGGACTTACCCAGGGCTGTAGGAAACCAAGATTCTGCTCATGAAGAGCACCTGCTTACTCCTGGGAACAAGGAGGAGGAAGTAGATAGAAAGCTGCCTGGGGCTTTGGCCAGTTTCCTCTGCCCTCCCCAGCCCACATCAGGCACCCGCTCCAGGCTCTGCTGCTCCAGCACAGTCTTGAATAGGGTGATAGGTGCTACTGCTAAGGAGAGGAAAGTGGGGGTCCATAGGGGTGAGGGGAAGGGACCAGGCTCACACCTGGTCCTGCATCTGAACAGAGCAATGGTGGCAATTGATAGCTTGCATGTGAAAGTGGAGCATTTGGAGCTGCCTGGGGCTCTGACTGGTGTGCCAGGACCCTCCCCGCACACACCCCAGCCTGCACTGGGTGCCTGCTCCTGTCCTGCTTGCTCAGTGCTGCCCTCAACTGGAGCAAAGGTGCTGTTGCAGGTGGTGCACACTTGGAAGAAGGGGAGCCGACTTGGACCTGGCTTCTGACTGTGAACAGGGTGAGGGTGGCCATTCTTGTTGAGCGCACTGAGGCAGTGGATTGGGAAATGCCTGGGGCTCTGGCTGGATTGCTGGGATCTCCTAGCATGCACTTCAGTCTGCACAAGGCATCCACTCCAGCTCCTTGTGCTCCAGCACTGCTTTTCACTAGGGCAGAAATGCCCAAGGAGAATATATACACTTAGAGGGAATGGAACCAGCTAGGACCTGACCCTGAGGGATTCTGCTCCAGCACCTTGGGACAGCACCATAAAACTCCTTAAAGAAAAGATAAGTAGAACACTTTTTGACCCAGGCCGTAACAATATATTTTTGGATCTGTCTCCTCAGGACAAAGGAAACAAAAGCAAAAATAAATAAATGAGACTACATCAAACTTAAAAGCTTTCATGCAGCAAAAGAAATAATAAACCACATGAAAAGATAACCTACTGAATGGGAGAAAGTATTTGCAAATAATATGTACAATAGGGAATTAATATCCAAAATATATAAACAGCTCAATATCAAAAAAATATCAACCTGATTTAAAAACTGGACCAAAGATCTAAATAGACATTTTCCCAAAGAAGACATACAGATGACCAACAAGCACAGAAAAAGGTGTTCAACACCACTAACTGTCTGGGAAATGAAAATCAAAATCAGAATGTGATTTATCACCTTACATCTGTCAGAATGGCTTTTGTCAAAAAGACCACAAATAGCAAATGTTCGTGAGGATGTGGAGAACAGGGAATCCTTACACCCTGTTTGTAGGAATGTAAACTGGTACAGCCACTATAGAAAACTGTATAGAAGTTCCTCAAAAAAACTGAAAGTAGAACTACAATGTGATACAGTAGTTCCACTCCTGGGTATATACATGAATAACATAAAAACTCTGATTCAAAGAGATACACTACAATGTTCATGGCAGCATTATTTACAATAGCAAATATATGGAGGCAACCTAAGGGTCAATTAACAGATGAATGGATAAAAAAGATTTTATATATACATATATATATATGTATATAAACAGACTCACAGATGTAGACAACAAACTAGTGGTTAGCAATTTGGAGAGGGAAGGGAAGAGGGGTAAGATAGGGGTGTGGAATTAAGAGATACAAACTACTATGCATAAAATAATAAACAACAAGCATATAAAATAATAAACAATAAAATAATAAACAAGAAGTTTATTATAAAGTAATATAAAGCAATAAAAATAATAAACAACAAGTATAGTATAGCCACCATTTTGTACTAAGTTTAAATGCAGTATAATCTATAAAAAAATATTGAATCACTGTTGTACACCTGAAACTAATTAATATAATATTGTAAATCAGCTGTACTTTAATAAAAAATAATAATTGTGTAAATTAATTGGGACAAGAGTGCCCCATGCAGAGGAAACAGGCAGTGCAAACTTTTGAGGTGGGATCTTTCTGGACTTATTTTTTTTAATTGAGATAAAATACACCTAACTTAAAATTGATTTTTAAATATTTTAAGTGTGTAGTTCAGTAACATTAACTACATTCACATTGTTGTGCAAGTATCACCAACTTCCATCTCCAGAACATTTTTTATCTTCTCAAAATTAAACTCATTATGTGTCATATAATAACACCCTCACCATTCCTCCCTCTTTTCAGCCTCGGCAACCACCATTCTACTTTCTGTCTCTATGAATTTGACTACCCTAGGTACATCATATGAGTGGAATCATGCAGTATATACCCCTTCATGATTTATTCCATTTAGAATGTCTTCCAGACTTATCCATGCTGTAGTATGTGTCAGATTTTCTTTCCTTGTTAAGACTGAATAATGTTCCAATAATGTTCCGTCACATTTTGTTTAATTATTCATCCATTGATGGACACGGGTTGCTTCCAACTTTTGTTCATTGTAAATAATTTTGGTATAAACATGGGTGTACAAATATCTCTTTGAATTCCTGCTTTCAGTACTTTTGGTGTATAACCAGAATTGCAACTTCTGGATCATATAGTAATTCTATTATTATTATTTTTTGAAGAACTACCATAGTGCTTTCCATAGCAGCTGCACCATTTTACATTCCTATCAGCAATGCACAAGGGTCCCAATTTGTACACATTCTTACTAATGCTTGCTTTTTTTGATTTGTGTTTCTTTTCCTTTTTAAAAAAAATAGTTATCCTAATGGGTATTAAGTGTCTCAGTATGGTTTTCATTTCTGTCTCCCTAACGTTTAGTGATGTTGAACATCTTTTAATGTGTTCATTGGCTATTTGCATACCTTCTTTGGAGAAATATCTGTTCAAATACTTTGCTTATTTTTAATAGGTTGTTTGATTTCTGTTAAATTATAGGAATTCTCTCTATATTGTGGATATTAACCCTTTATCAGATATATGATTTACAAATATTTTTATCATCCTAAGGTTTCCTTTTCACTTTACTGACAGTGTCTTCTGTGTTGTTTTTTTTTTTTATTTTTTTATTTTGGTGTAATCCAGTTTGTCCATTTTATCTTTCATTGCTTATGCTTTTGGTGTCAAATTCAAGAAATCATTGCCAAATCAAAATGTTGTGAATCTTTGCCCTATGTTTTCTTCTAAGTGTCTTATAGGTAGCTCTTATGTTTTGGTCTTATATCCATTTTGAGTTAATTTTCATGTGCGGTGTAAGATAAAACTCACACTTCATTCTTTTGCATATGAATATCCAGCTTCTCAATATGATTTATTGAATAGATCATCCTTCCCCTCTGAATGATTGTGGTAACATTATTGAAAATCATGTGACCATTTTTATAAAATGATTTATTTCTTGGCTATTTATTCTATCCCATTGGTTTATGCTTTCCTGTATGCTAGTACCACTTTGTTTTGCTGTAGCTTTGAGGTAAGTTTTGAAATCAGGAACTGTTAGACTTCAAAGTTATTTTTGGCTACTTGTGGGCCCATGATATTACACATAAGTTTTAGAATAAATTTTCTTATTTCTACAAAAATGTTTTTGTGATATTAATAGGGATAAGATTGAATTTGTAGGTCACTTGTGGTTTTTACATCTTAATATAAAAAAGTTTCAACCTATGAACAAGAAATATTTTTCCATTTATTTGTATCATCTTTAACTTATTTTGGCAACTTTTGTAGCTTTTTAAATTTATTTTTTTATTTTTGGCTGCGTTGGCTCTTACTTGCGGCATGCGAGACCTTCGTTGCAGTATGTGGGATCATTTGTTGCAGTGTGTGGGCTCTACATTGCGGCATGCAGGCTCTTTGTTGTGGCGCGCAGGCTTCTCTCTAGTTGTGGCGTGCAGGTTTTCTCTCTCTAGTTGTGGCACAGAGACTCCAGAGCATGTGGGCTCTGTAGTTTGCAGCTTGTAGTCTCTCTAGTTGTGGCACTTGGGCTTAGTTGTCCCACGGCATGTGGAATCTTAGTTCCCCAATCAGAGATTGAACCCACATACCCTGCATTGGAAGGCAGATTCTTTACCACTGGACCACCAGGAAGGTCCCAACATTCACAGTTTTTAGTTTACAAGTTTTTACCCTCTTTGTTAAATTTATTTTTAAGTATTTTATAATTTTTGATGTCACTGTGAATCTAATTATTTTCATAATTTCTATTTCACATTATTTTTAGTATACAACTGATTTTGTGTATTGATTTTATACAACGTAGATTTGCTGAATTTGTTTATTAAGTCGAATAATTTTTATAGTGGAATGTTTAGGGCTCTCTACATAGCAGATCATATCATTGTGAACAGAGATCATTTTACTTATTCCTTTCCAATTTGGTTGCTTTCTTTTTCTTCCTTGATTGCTTGGGTAAGGACTTTTAGTATTATGCTGATTGGAAGTGGTGAAACTGTGCATCCTTGCCTTGTTCCTGATATTAAAGGTGAAAACTTTCAGTCTTTCACCACTGAGTATGATATTAGCTGTAGGTTCTTCTTATGTAGGCTTTATTATGTTCAGGTATTTCCCTATAGAGTATTTTTATCATAAAAGGCTGATAAATTCAGTAAAATGCTTTTTGTTTATCAAGTGAGATGATCATGTGCTTTTTCTTCATTCTATTAATGTAAAGTATCACATTGATTTTTATGTGTTGAACTATCTTTGCCTTCTAGAAATTAATTCCACTTGGTCAGTGTGTGATCCTTTAAAAATGTTGTTAAATTCAGTTTGCTAGTATTTTTAGAGGAATTTTTGCATCAATATTCATAAGGGATATTGGTCTGTAATTTTCTTTTCCTGTAATGTCTGCCTGGCTCTGGTATTAAGATAATATTAGTCTCACAGAGTGTGTTGGAAAGTATTCCCTCTTCTATGATTTCTTGGATGAGTTTTAGGAGGATTTGTGTTAATTCTTTAAATGTCTGGTGAAGTCATCAGTAAACCATCTGATCTTGGCTATTCTTTTTATGGTATTGTTGATCATTGATTCAATATACTAACCAGTTATAGATCTGTTCATATTTTCTATTTATTTGTGATTCAGTCTTAGAGGGTTATGTGTTTCTAGGAATTTGTCAATTTTATTGAGGTTATCCAATTTATGGCATCATATTTTTTAAATTATGATTTCTTCTTTAACCCATTTGTTGTTTAAGAGTGTATTGTTTATTTCCACATATTTGTGAATTTCCCAGTTTTTCTGCTGTTACTGATTTCTAGCTTCATTCCACTGTGATTGGAAAAGATATTTTGTATGACTTCAATCCCTGTAAGTTTATTAAGATTTGTTTTATGACCTAAAATATGAACATGGATAATATTCCATGTTCACTTGAAGAAAAAAAAAGTATATTCTGATGCTGTTGGGTGAAATGTAATCTCTTTCCCCCATGTGTCTGTAGGTCTGTAGTCCCATTTTGGTTTTCACAATACATGCCCACTGCTTCCCACAGCTTTTGGCCACTTGGGCTCTAAGTTAGGTAATACAGAGACAAATCACTCAGACAGCCTCCACACAGAGTATAAAGTTGCAAATGCCATCTGTTCGACTCTTGGTGTTTCATGGATCCTGCAATAGTGTATAGGTCACACTGTGCACTATGTATATCCATCAAACCAAAAAAAAAAAAAAAGCCTACCAAATAGACCAAGACTTAGCTGTGACAGTTAAAACATATATAAAATTATGTACCCTGTCAAACTACATCAGAATCCTCAGTCAACAACACATGCGGAGGCTTACTTCATGTTTTTCATCAATAACAATAAGTAGGTGAGTACATGTTTGACATTTTTGTCACTAAAAGATCAATTTCAAGTTTTCCCCAACCCTAAATAAAGGAAATTTTATAAAAGTTTAAATTTAGTTGTATTGCTTACTAGATGGAAAGTGCTTATAGCTCTTATGTACTATTTTTCCCTCCACCATAACCTACTGGTATATATTTAATTTAAAATTTAAGATCTTAGTTTCAGGCTGCTCACCTTTGTATGATGATTAGCAACACTATTTGGAAAGTTTGTAACACAGTATTTTTGGTAATAAGAGGTAATTGAATTATATGATGGTACATATTAACATTTTATTTTGTTTTTAGGTAAGAATTCTGTTTGTCGTTTGGCTTTCTTTTAATTTGAAGAAATGTATTTTGTTTTTAAGTAAGAAGTCTGTTTATTGTTTGGCTTTCTTTTAATTTGAAGAAATGAGAAATAAAAGACATGCTTTAATCTTTAGTATAATATTTCTATATGTTCTTGGAGATGGTCTACTCTGGGGACTTCTTTCTAGGCTGTAGATTTTAAATAAAAGGAATGTGGGACCAGGAATCCTATAACAAGCTCTGCAGAGCAGTCTGGGAATCCAGTCTAAATAGATGGGTTCATTTGAAGGAGAATATAACCAAAAACGTCAGAGCTAGAGGAAAAGTCTAGGCAATGTAAGGGCAGTCAATCCTTTATAATCTAAAAAACAGAATATAGCTAGAAAAGGATGACACTGTGAGGTGAGGGGGAAGAGAAGGCAGGTGTCAAACAGTCCCAAGTTGGACAGGAGGAAGAGGACTGCAGGGACCAGATTAACAAAAATACATGGTGGATTTCTGAGCCAGAGCTCTCCTTTTTGGTCTCCTATGTGAAGAGGGCCTAACCTTAGGTGAGGTGGTCCTAAGAGCATGAAAGGAAACGAGGAGAATGATGCAGTTCCCATGAAGATTAGAGGGCTTAGAACCTGGGAAATCCTGAAGCCACAAGCACACACATCAATTTGATTGCTACTTACTCTCCTCAGGTCTCGATATTTTATTTCTTACCTCTTCTAGAATTGTTTTTAACGTTGGTTCTCTACTATTTAAGTATAAAATATACTTGTAATTTGTAACACAGCTCTTGAATAAAATAAAGTTTCAAATTTGGCAGTATTACTGTCATATAGAAAGTGAATGGATGGAAAATATTGCACACCACATATTTTTATTGTGTGTGTACTTAAATGCTTAGATTTAATCTTCCAATGGAGTAAAGTTAAGCCATTCACTTTGATGTAGGTTTGATTAATGATCTTCAGTCTTTAGAGAATATTTTACTATTGATCTGACAAAGTATTTGTGCTATTTAAGTGTTTTGTGGGGAAAAACATGACAATTTAGCAGGATATGCTGCAACCACCTCTAAAACTGGTTGCCAAATTGCCTTCCTCACAGCATAAAGGTTTGAAATAAAAGAAACTCAGAAGTCTGTGCTAAATGAAACTGAAAAGTCTCACACAAGATATGAATCACCTGGACACAATCTGAGATTTTTCATAACACTGTTTTCTTCTACTTTACAGTATGTTTAAATACATTTATACTCCTCTTAATCAGTGTTCTTTTTTCAATTTTTTATTCTAATTCCTGCAGAGGTTAGGCAGTGCCATATTTTCTGCATGATTTTATGTCATTTTTTTGAGTATTTTGCATAAATGTTTGGTGATTGAAAAAATAAAAACTTTATAATGTTAATGATGTCATTATATATTCACATTTACAATTCTCAATGTCTACAAGATAACACTTTTTGGCAAATTTCTTTTATAGGCTTAAGTGCATTTTAAAAGCTTTATATTTGCGTGTAGTGTAAACAACTTCATTTTTAAAGAATTTGGATATTAATATTCAATCTCTTTTTATAAAAGACTCCTTTATTTCTAGTTAAATGACTTAAAGTGTTATTATTCCTATGCTCAAATTTTGGCAGACATTACTTTTTTTCTTTTATTATCATAGCCATGGTAATAATACTTGTTATGTATTTAACACCTTGTAGTATACAAAAATATTTCCATATTATTTATCAACTTCTTTTATCCATACCAGATGTGAATCAACAAAGACTGTGGCATGTTAGGGTGTATATCTTTGACTGATTTCTAATAGAAAACTCTCACTTACTCTCTCTTTCTTTATATACACATAAAATTTACATACATATATATGTGATATATAATATAAATAAGTATATATATACACATAGATACATTCACATAATTCATATCCTGATATTTGCATAATGACAGGGCAATTCCTTGTTTGATCTTGTTCCAATTAATTGTGTACCTTCAAGTCTTTGTCTAGACCAAACTTGGATCAAGAAAGAATTTTCTATATATTATCCAGCTCAATTTTTCAGCCACCAGAAAACAATGATCAAGGTCTCCCTTCATCCCTTTCAAATTCAAATAGGTTATGATTCATTATTTCCTTTCCACCTTTTTTTTTTTTAATCAGATGTTGGACAACTTAATCAGTATCTTACTTAGATGGAAGCATCTTTATCAGTGAAAAAAAGTCTATTAGCAATCTTTTCAGGAGTGTTAATAGTTTGTTGGTGTTTCTTTTGACTTTTGTAGGTGACTTATTTTTCCCAATTAGATTTCAGAATATAAGCCAGATCTTTTAAACTTTATAATACTTATTTGGTATGTGTATCACTCAGAATCCTAGCTTAATTGACTTTTAAAAGATCACAAATAGACATAAGTAAAATGAAAAAAAAAAAGTCGTAGCGGTAGACTTCAGAAGTAATTAATTCAGATGCCAAAAAATGTCAACAGAATCCAACTTTCCTTCTCTCTCTCTCTCTCCATTAGCCCCATGTTCTCTGTGTTTACTTTACTTTTAGATAAATTCTCCCTCTCTAACAGAAAAATGAACACAGTTCAACATATCTTCTCATTTTCACGATCAATTACAACAAAAATACAAGCTTTCACTATCCACAAAAGTCAAATAAAATGTCCATGCCTGCCTCCTATTAGTCTAAAATGGGGCATATGATCACTTTTGCCCAATTGCAATGGCCTGGAAGATGGGATATACTAATTGGCTTAGGCCAACCAGGGTCTACACCTGCAGACTGGAGAATGCTCTGCCTACCCCATCCCTGGCTCAAAAGACAGAACCTTTGAAGAAGTAACAAATGCTTTCTCCAATCTTTTCCTTTTTGATGAATGTTTTGACATTGATGGATAACACAAAGCATTAGTTTGCTGACACAAGCTTTGAAAGAGAATTCTATCGAAAGATGAAGCCAAAGGACATATATGACTCAGCCCACGACTATGTCAAACGGTTTACCTTCTTGCTCCCTCCTCTGTAGTACTGAGTTGCCCCTGAAAAGAAGATTCTAGGTCATGAGGTCAATTTCCCAACCCCCTCCTTGCACGTGGGCTTGGCCCTGTAACTAGTTCTCACCTATGGAATGTAGCACAAGTTACGTATACTACTATAGTCTTGGGGTTTTTAAGAAGAGTTTGCACTGTCTCTACTCTCTCTTCCTTAATCTGCCATTTGGATGTGCACAACTCAGGCACTAAAAGACTTAAAAGCCATAATTGGAGGCAACCTGGGTCCCTGAATCACCATATGGTGGTAAGCTACCCCAACCAGAAACATCTACTATAGACGATTACATAAGGGATCAATAAACTTCTGAAAATTGGGGGTTTAATTATTGGGTAACTGCAAGTACTCTAATTAATACAAAATCAAATGAAGATGGAATAATTTCTATACCAGCTATTTCTAAGTATTACTGTTCATTCTACTATTAACAAACACATTACTGGGAGAATGAACAAATAGATGGGTCTTATTTCTTTTTCGAATCTTTTTTCTTTTGAAATGGAAATGAATCCAATCTTTAAAACTAAGTCCCTGAAGAATAAAAACAAAAATTTCATTTTACCATGCATCCCATTATAAAGAGAAATTACTATTTAGAATAATTATCTCAGCATTCTACCCACGAGTACCTTAAAATTGTCTTGACTCACTTTAAAGGAAATTCCAGACAGATGGCAGAGGCCTAGATGTGAACAGGATTTGGATATGTGCAGGGAATTGTGAATGATTATGACTCAGGATGTTTTAAGCCTAGAATATGAAAGGAGGATTTGAGAAATGATGCTGGAAAGTTGGCAATGAAGGTCAAAGTAAGGCATTCAGATAGATCCCAAAGAGAGTAGTCACTGAAGAATCTGAAACAAAAGGAGTCATGATTTTGTTTTAGAAGGGACACTGGGCTTCAAGTAAAAGATAGCTAAGTAAGTACTCTCCTCTCTGAAATCCAGTGAAAACAAAAAGAATGAGAAACAGAAAATGCCATTATAAGAACTATGAAAAACCACCCATCTGCAAACCATCATCTATAAGGTTCTGCCAGCTGTAGTGACCATTGGTCAAAGGAAGCTGAAAACAAATTCATGCCACAGAGGCATTAACAACACAGGTCTCCAAAAGTCGTATGCTAGTTAGGAATCCATTGTGAAGATCAACAGGTTCTGGGTGAGTTTTCCAGTTTATTCCATAGCTCTCTCTTGACATGGTAGAGTAGCATGGAAGATGCAGCTGAATGAAGAAACAGGTCAGCACTGCATTTTAGCAAGTATAAAGTTGTCAGGATGGAGGATAGAAAACGCTTCTGCAGTTGAATATCTTATTTTGCTAAAGAGAAACAAATACCAAATGGTCTCATTATAATACATAAGGTATTATTTCTACTTAAGTAATTTCCTGCTGGCCCAGAGAGGGGCCAAGTTCATGGGGTTGACTCTTGTTGACAGGGGTTCAGAGACCACAGAACAGAATCCAATGGTCTCTGGGTCTGATTCACTCTTTTGGTCTCTCTCCTTCACGGTCTCTCATCAAATGAGTGACACATAAAAGGCATCCAAAATGCATAATAAACAGAGATGTATCAGTGTGGGACCAACCTAAAGATATTGCAAAAAGGGGATTGAGCAAAAAGACCACAAGAAACAAACAAGGTAAATTATACAATCAAGTCCAAGCATAATATGCACAATATTGCTTCACCAAATCTGCCTGTAACAAAAGAATTGTTTTGAGAGAGGCCATTCTAGAGACAAAAAGCCCAGTTAGGAGAGAGTTTAAATAATCCGGACCCATCCTAAATTAGGATGCCAACAGTAAAAATGGATACACAGCACAGATCACTGTTGTCTGCCTTTGTTTTTCAAGTCTTGGGTTCACATCTACCATGTACTCAAGCTCAGAAAGATAAAATAATAATAAAGAAAGCTCAAAAACCTGGGCAGAATTTAATTATTATTAGGCAGTTTAAAAATAAAAACCAAAGAGAATTTAGGGTCTTTATAATCATGGGCAAATCTCTGATATGATTGTCTCACTTGGGACAAGAAGAATTACCAAAAAATCCCCATGGCACATTCTTCTCCAAAGGCCCTGATCACATAATGAGGACTTTTAAAGAAAAAGGCCCACTGCAGAAATACTCCACAGTTTCCTGAGGGATGGCTCTTCTGGTTTTGGATTTATTTAATGTCGCACAGAGTTTGCTCCATAATTTCCTGAATATATTTGGAAGAGAGAGAGACAGGTCCTCTTAGTTATTATTAGTTGCTAATTAGTTCACCTCACTTCAACTACAGAGTCTAAGGTGGTCCACCTACGTTCCCTTTATCAAAACAGTTTCATAATTCAGAATTTTTAACAGTTTGCAAAGGAGCAGCCTATCATTTACTTCATGACAAGCCTGTAAGGTCTGGAGCAGCATCTTGTATTGGCATTTGCTAATATTTCTCCAGCATAACAAATTAACATGCATTGTACATGAGATAAATAAGGACTATAAATAGCTTGCACCATTTCGGGTCAGATGTTATAAAATGAGTTTGTAGCAAATGTTTTTCAGGTTTTTAAAAAGTACTGGGTTTTGATTTTATAAACATGAATAGAAAATATATTGTAAATCTGTTGCCCTATAAACCTAATGTGGCCATGCCCCTGCCCTGCTTCTAACACTTCAAGAACTGCCCAATTACTACATGATAAACATCAAAACTCCCAAAATGGTACACAAGATTATCTGTGCTCTGATTCCATCTTAGCCAGAATTACCCTTGATCAGCTCTTGCTTTGAAGTTTATTTTCTAGCAATATGAAACCCCTTATATTCCCTTATATGAGATTATTCCTTATATTTCCAAGAAAATATGCTTTTTGTCATCTATTTGATTTATATGGACTGCTAATCCTACTTCTCATTTTTCCTTTGCCTACGTAACTTTCTCAATGTTCATCAGCTTTATTTTTCTTTCCTTTTTTTATTTGATTGAAGTATAGTTGATTTATGATGTGTTTCAGTTTATATATATATATATATATATATATATATATAAACTGAATCACATTGCTATACACCTGAAACACAAGAATATATATGTGTGTGTGTATATATATATATATATGTATATATTCTTTTTCAGATTCTCTTCCCTTATAGGTTATTACAAAAGATTGAGTATAGTTCCCTGTAGGTTGATACAGTAGGTCCTTGTTGGGTATCTATTTTATATATAACAGGGTGTATCTGTTAATCCCAAACTCCAAATTTATCCCTCCCCATCTTTCCCCTTTGGTAACCATAAGTTTGTTTTCTATGTTTGTAGGTCTACTTCTGTTCTGTAAATAAGTTCATTTGTATCATTTTTTTTTTAGATTTCACATATAAGTGATATCATATGATATCTGTCTTTCTCTGTCTGACTTACTTCACTTAGTATGATCATCTCTAGGTCCAACCATGTTGCTGCCAATGGCATTATTTCATTCTTTTTCATGGCTGCATAATATTCCATTGTGTATATATACCACATCCTCTTTATCCATTCCCCTGTCCATGAACACTTAGGTTGCTTCCATGTCTTGGCTACTGTGACTAGTGCTGCACACATTTTAAGGTGCATCTGGACATCAAGCCCTTCAGTGAGGCTTGTTCTGACAGACTGTCTTGTCACTCAGCCCAGACACACTGTACACACACAGCCCAGCGGAATTCAGTGTTCCCATCCCTATTTTGTTTTCCTTTTTGATCTCAATTATAATCTCTATCAGTACATTTATCACATTGTATCTTGTATATTTGTCTTATATCACTTTTTCTCCATCCAGATTGAGTCTTTAGGGAAAATGATTATATTTTTCTCATCTTTGGGTTCCTAAGTTTTTCAAAATAGGTGATGAGGCTTAAAAGATGTTCATTGTTGAGGGGAAACAAAAAAAAGCATAGGAATGAATAAGTGAGGGAGGGAGGGAATGAGTCAGTGAATGCGTTTACTTTAATGGGAAAACGTGTGATTCTCTCTTTGGTTGTGAGAAAACACAGAGAGAAGCAATGGCTTTGCTAGTGTCAGCAAAGGTTGCCACACCTCTGGGGTTCTTGAGTCCTCTGGACAATGTTAATTGCCAAAATTTATAATGGGCTTCTGAGTATGTTGCCAGCTCCCAGTGTCCAATATATATACTGGCAAATCCCTGAATCATCCACATGTTTATATTTTTTAAAGTAGTTATTTTTTAAAGTTATTACCAATATTTTATATTGGTAATAACTGTCTCACAAAAGATATTTCTTTAGGAAAAATGACCAGCTGGTGGTAATGGGATTCTGCTACCTGAAACCATCAGCACGCCCCAGGAGATCATACGTCTCCCCAGACACCCTGTAAAACAACTGTCATTGTCTAAATGCAGCTCATTTTAAATAACTGAATTTTAATTTCAATAGAGTTCACTGAAAAATAGATCAATATGACTACACAGAGCTGAGACAATAGGAATTGGTTATAAGCACTTCATATGTAGTGTTTGCACTTGGTCTGCTGTCAGCAAAAAGAGTGTGCTCAGAGCTATTTTTTAGTGAGTGGCATGTTTGGTTATGGAGTATGTTTCAAGGTTAAAAACACTATAGATTTATTGTTTTTTTCTTTGGCTAAAACTGATGCTTAGCTCTTCTCGGCTAGCTCTGACTAAATATTTTAGGACACAACCTGTGTTTAGAAGGCAATCATTAAAGGGTGAGTATTTAGGGTTATCTACCCCTACTCTGCTCCTTGCCAGCCTAGGACTCTGAGAAAGTTATTTAATGACTCATTTTTCTCCCGCCCTCCCTCCCTTACCTTGTTCAAAAAGCAGTTTTGAGTACCATCATGTACCAGCATTGGAGCACTAGGATTCCATATTCAAATAAGATATGGTTTCTGCTTCCTAATAGTTTATTAGAAAATTAGGGGTGATCCTAGGTACCTTGTGAGATTATTTGGTAATACAGTAAAACACTTGGTCCATAAGAGGTACTCACAATTGGGTTCCTATTTTCTCTTTTCTGTCTCTCTGCCTCTTTCTCTTTCCAGTCTGGCTATTGGGCATCCTAGTATGTCTTTCAAAATATTTTAGGCCTTGGAAGAGAAAAGATACTATTCAGACTTGTCAGTGATTCTGCTAGTTAACATTTTGGTAGTGAAAAGGATTGATTGGAGAGAAACTAGTACCTGATTTTAACATATTCTTTGATGCTAAACATCTAAATGTCTTAGCTCTGTAACCCTATCTAATCTCTATATATTTAGTTTTCATCCAGTAGATTGGGATTTAAAGTTTTATTTCATAAGATCTCCAAACTAAATGGATCTTATAGAATTTTACAGCAGAGGAAACTGAGGCCCATGGAGAACTTGTGAAGTAAAGGAAATAAGAGTGATGCACAGCTAGTCAGGGGCAGATTATAGATTGCTTACTCCTTACCCTTTGCCTCTAGATTATGCTCTGTCATCTGGAATTCAGTGAAGCAAACCAAAATAGGAAGGAGCAGGTGGGTAAAGAGGATTTGTTGGATAAAATCTGAAAAGACTTGAATCTGTATAAGCAATGCCAGGTGATGACAGTTCACCAGGTGACCCTGTAGTGAGCACTGACTTCAGAAGAGAGAGTCTATCTCTGTGGTGTCACACTGCCATGTGTCCCTGGGCTCATGAGTAAGTTACTAGCTAAAGAGAGGCCAGGATTAGTTAAATGATTTTACCAACAGAGCCTCAATATGTACTTTTTTCCTCAAAGTAATGTTAAGTCTATCCAAATGTCAATTGAGTCATTTCATTTTTTTTTTCAGATTCTTTTTCCTTATAGGTTATTTTAAAATATTGAGTATAGTTCCCTGTGTTATACAGTAGGTCCTTGTTGGTTATCTATTTTATCTACAGTAGTGTGTATATGTTAATCCCCAACTCCTAATTTATCCCTCCCTATCCTGTCCCCTTTGGTAACCGTAAGTTTGTTTTCTATGTCTGTGGGTCTATTTCTGTTTTGTATATAATTTCATTTGTTGTGTTGTTTTTTTTAGATTCCACATATAAGCAATATTGTATGATATTTCTCTTCCTCTGTCTGGCTTCCTTCACAATCCCCTTTACTATCATAACAGAAATATAAAATAAAATAAAATAGAATACCTAGGAATAAACCTACCTAAGGAGGCAAAAGACCTGTATTATGAAAACTCTAAGACACTGATGAAAGAAATTGAAGATGACACAAACAAGTAGAAAGATATACCATGTTCTTGGATTGGAAGAACCAGTACTGTCAAAATGACCATACTACCCAAGGCAATCTACAGATTCAATGCAATCTCTATCAAAGTACCATTTCTTTGATAGTTAGTAAAACAGGTAGCTCTTTAAAGTGTCACATAATGCCGAAAGGCAGCCTGATGGGGGAGGTGGCTGATGCGTGGACTTAGTCTTTGTTGTCTGAAATCTGCTCAGGGCATCATCCTTATTTTCTTTTACTGATCCTTAAAGTAACTTTTATGGGCTACCAAATCTGCTTCCAGTCAGACTCAGAAACACACGAAACAATTGGTAGCTATTAGGTCAACTGAGAGATACTTGAATTCCATACAGAGTGAGATGACATCTATGCAGAAGAAAAGAATTTCTGTGAATTGAATTTTCTAATCTTGAAAATGCTTAGAAGCAGAGAAGAAGCCACTAACATCAATCCTAAAGTGATTTAAGATACATGAAATTCCAGCATCCGCTTTCTGCCCAGTGAGCTTTGCAGAGAGCAACAACATACATACTCTTTCAAGCTGTAAAGAGGAGCAATGTTCAAGGGTTTGTTCTTGGCAAAGAATCATATTTCCTCATTATTACCATTTTTCTTCAAACAGAATAGACCAAAACACACACACACACACCCTTTATCATAAGGGGGCTACTCCTTCCTATACACGTATTTGTGTGAGCTGTTTCCTCAACTTGGAACCTTTTGACTTCTCTATCCTAATTTATCATTCTAAGCCCTTTCTCTTGAGTACTGCTCCAAGCTCTGTCTCCGTTTTTATCACTTCTGTCCTTCTGTGATTTCTTTTTCCTCTAATTTCCAACATCATTTGTAAAGTCTGCTCTACTCCTTTAAGGACTTATTTATTTATCATTTGAATTGTCATCTGCATAAAGATGATGAAGAGGAAATATAATTAAAACCATGAGATATTTGCTACAGTGTGATTTAACTTCTAATTAGTCTTCCAAGCAAAAATTTTTCATCTCCAAGATGGGGAAATTATATGAATTAAATGTGACTTATGTTGAATAAGTGGAAAGGTGTTTATAGGTGTGTTCATGGGTTTATTTCACATTTCACTTTTCTTTGAGGGAAGAAAAAGTTTCTTTTGGCCATTTCCAGTGTAACTAACATTCTAAGTTAAAAAATGAATGCTCAATAAATACTTGGATAATTGATTTAATAAACTACTCTAATTCCTGTGCAAAATTATGAAGGTTTCCTTGTACAAATTTATACTGCCTCAGCTATGAATCTAAAGGCCAGAAAATGAGATGCACGTCCATCATCTTAACTTGTACCATCACCTCACGGCCCTTCTTTCTTTTACAGGTAAGAGCGGTTGGAAGATGCTCATTCTCGCCCTTAGCCTCTCCCCTAATGTTAGAATGTAAGGTGGATGGATCCAGGCTGTACAATTTGCTTTGAATAACAAACTGCAATCACATGAGTACATCCAGCAAGTACTTCTGGAGGATAATGACATCAATGATCACTCACACCAAAACATGATTGAGTGGAGGCTGGAAGGATTGAGTTTATGCAGTATAATGGAAAGAATTAACATGTTTATTATGACCTAGCAATAGCTGGGAGGAAACTATCCTTAAGCGCTCTTATTCCATTCCATTTCTGCATGTATCTGGTACTTGTCGCAACAGCCCTGGGCAAGTCACAATAAGAGCAACATACTGCATCTGAAGAGTGTCAACGCTAAGAAGAGAGCACGATTTACAGGGGTCCTAAGAGGGGAAGTAACAGAACAAATACTCATGCTAAGTTTAGGAAATTGGTTCCAGAAGAGAGTTAGATCCTATTTCTGTGTTCTGTGAAGTCTAGCATTCTCTCATTATTTTTATTACCTTCTCTTTCTTTTTACTTTCTTTCTTTCCAGTTAAAGATATTGATCACTGAAACAGGCTATGATTATTGCCTAAAAATAATAGCTAAAGTTCTGTCACTTCCAGAAAGACAGATTTTGAGGAGACCTAAAGAAGCACAGACTCAGTTTAATGTTAGTTGAGATATTATTTCTATATAAAGACCAAAGGAGAGAAAAACAAGTTACCAATGATCAATTCTACTAAAATAAATTATTTGGTGTTATCTGGAAAGACAAAATACAAATGAATAAAATATATGAGTCAAAGCTCATTTTTTAAAAAAGACATCTAGATCATTCATTTGGATATATAGCCATGATTATTGGAAAAGGTTGACAGACCTTGCAGTCTTCATAGAACCCTAAATCTAATTTGGACGACTTTTTCCTTGCTAAATATTGAGACAATGTCCTCACTCAACATGTTTCAAGATCATGTTTTTTTTTTTTTTAAAGAAATATAAAAGTTTTAAAATGAACCTCAATTTTTGAAAAAAAATTTTTTTCAATCTCACTAGAAATTTCTCATAGCCCCATGGAGAGCAGGGTTGTGTTCTGAAGAATTTAGTAAGGGCTGTGCTAGAAAGAGGAATCTGTGACTAAAAACGTTTGGAAAAACACCTTGCTCCACGAGTCTCTTGGAGATGCTTTCTGAAGAATGAGCTATCTCCAGCAACTGAACAGACTTATTTTAGGAAAGAGGAATGGCTGTGGTCATCCCATCATGTTTGAGAGTTTTGTTACTGGGACATACAAACCTGAGAGACAGGTTCTCTTTTATAAAATGCAGATTTAAAAGATAAATTTTAGGGCTTGCTAAGATACTTAGAGAAACTATAGCTGTGCAATCGTATACTAGGCAGATAAGAGCTGGAGCCTTGGATTACTATTTGTAAAATGGGCACAATAATGCTTAATTCACAGAGGCATTTGGAGAAATAATGATGATATAATACAAGTAAAATATCCACTCAAGTGAAGTTTAAGATGATTCAAGGGTTTCATTACTGGAGATGTTTCTGGCCCTAAATTTTGAAAATAAGCTAAATTACATATCTTATATAAAGTTACATACACATTATGTATCTTTTCTTCTATAGGAAAAAAAATGTTATTTCCAATCCATTTCTTGGCAGAAACAGCAATGAGTCACTGTACACAATACAGTTCAAATGAAGGGCTCGTCTACTTAAAACCTCTTGCAAAATGGAAAACGCCAGCAAGATTAATATTTTAACTGACATCAAGGAGTCTGGTAAGTCACAATTCAGGGCTTATTTTTTAGCTGGAAACTATTGTAACCAATAAGAAATGTTCCTACAAAAAAAAATCGTGAATATACAGGATCTAAATATGCATGAGGTCATCTTGTTTCAAGAGTCATAACTCAGACTGGCATCTAAATTCTTCATGGAGATTATCTTTCATTTGTAAAAGTTTGTAGGACAGAGCAGAAATTGTCCAGTTCTATTCAGAACCAATGAATATTTTACATTAATTCATCTCCAAGTTGTAAAAGATTTACATCTTGAGGACATTAAAAGTAACTTAGATTAATGCACAATAACAAAAACTAGTAGCTTCACTTTGAAGTGAAAATCACGAGGAAGACCTTGTTCTGAATTTGGCAACCTTCCACCAAAGGCACAACCCTGTCCAAAGCTGCTCTGCCATGATATTTTCCTCAGAACACAGGTCAACAGAATTTTATTGTATTTATTTAAATAATCAGTCTGACAACTGTTTCTTTGATGAAATAGCTAATTCCAAAATGTACCCTGTGGCAGAAATGATGAGGTTCAAGTCAAGATGATCTCATCTTCCATAATTACAGAGGACCTGGCATGGGAGAAAATCTCTAGACATTCAGAGGTCAAATTTTGGTGTGTATACCAAAACGTGCTTTCTTTCTTCGAAACATCAGAATCAATAATATCATTAAAAGCCCAATGACAATAAAGTCTTACAAGTGAAATCGTTTAGGTGTTCGTGCTAATTTGGATCTGTGATTTGCTCAAAGGGAGAATTTATCTTAGAATTTCAGCTTACAGGACCAGGTTGAGAATATTTTGTAAAAATCAAGACCACTCAAACATCTTCAGTAAAAAAGCAGCATCTGAGGGCAACATTTATTTCAGTAGCAATTTTAAGAGGCACATGTAGAGCCAGGAGACTTTTAATCAGTCTCCTGATAGAAGTGATACAAGTGACCATTTGTATAAGTGATACAAAGCATCACTCAGAAACCCAAAGTCAGGACGTCTCTGGTGGTGCAGTGGTTAAGAATCCGCCTGCCAATGCAGGGGACACGGGTTCGAGTCCTGGTCTGGGAAGATCCCACTAAGCCCGTGTGCCACAACTACTGAAGCCCATGCCCCCTAGAGCCCATGCTCCACAACAAGAGAAGCCACCACAATGAGAAGCCTGCATACCACAACGAAGAGTAGCTCCCGCTCGCCATAACTAGAGAAAGCCCACATGCAGCAATGAAGACCCAACACAGCCAAAAAGAAATACTTTTAACAAAGAGAGAAAAGTCTATCTAAAAAAAAAGTCAAATATAGGTAAGACTTTCAGTAAACTGCTGACTTTTTGAAACTTTGGTTTCTTCCTCTGAAAAGTTGTGATATAAATATTTACTGGGTCAGGCTGCTGATTCAGTGTGATGATTTATGTACGGGGCACAGAATAGGTTCTTCACTGATAATGTGTGTATAGTCCAAAGCAGTTCACTAGCAGTGAAGCATCTGACTTGACTTCAGGAATTCCTTCTTTTTGTAGATCTGAATGTTGGTGTATATGTGTTTACCTCTGAGTATGTATGTGTGCGAGAGAGCCCAAGAGAGGAGGGTGTGAGAGCAAGAAACTCTCCCTGGGAGAGAGAATGATCATCTAGTCAAAACTATGGTTAAGTAAGATAGCAATGTGAGCTGCATTTCTCCTCCTGACCCACCATCAGCTCCTCCCAGGTCCAAACGTCTCATGGAGATGGTACAAACCAGTGGTAGAAAGCAAAGATTCTGTACCCATTCTACTCTTGGTAGTATTCTACTCTCCTACTTTTATAGCCTACTGAATTAACCCAGGGGCCACGGCTGGAAGTTTTCTTTCAACTCCCATAAAGAATTTTGAGGCTTTTGGTTCTTTATGAGTGCAGAATAAATTCTATCCTAAATGTCAGCCCCTGTATAAAGTTTATACTTTAAACTACTAAATATTAGTGCCAAAGCACTTGGCAGGACTACCTTCAATTTTCATTAAGAACAATATAACAGGGCTTCCCTGGTGGCGCAGTGGTTGAGAGTCCACCTGCCGATGCAGGGGACACGAGTTCGTGCCCCGGTCCGGGAAGATCCCACATGCTGCAGAGCGGCTGGGCCCGTGAGCCATGGCCGCTGAGCCTGCGCGTCCGGAGCCTGTGCTCCGCAATGGGAGAGGCCACAGCAGTGAGAGGCCCACGTACCGCAAAAAAAAAAAAAAATAGAGAATATAACATTGAAAGACATACCACTCCCCACATATCCACCAGAACCAGAGACCTCAACACAGCAGGAAGAGGACCAGCATCCTTCAACTCCTGGGGGATTCAGGGAGGTTCCACGGAGCTAGCTCACTTGTTCCTGCCAGCAACTCCTCAGCATGCTGACTCTGCCTTGCTTACAGCTCCTACTCTGACTTCTGCTGTCCCCATGGGCTGCTGGCAATGCCACTGACGGAGCGGCCCATCAGTGTCTGTGCCGAGAACAAACTGCTAGATCCCTTCAAAGCTTCCGAGCCTCGGTGGGAGATGGGGATGGTGATGAGGCCCGGAGCCAAGCCGTGCTGTGTTCTCTATTGGAGATGCTGAGTGTTGGGACAATTTGGGTACATTTTGTCTCTTGTTCCCAGAAAAATTTCTTTATACCTAGAGCTTTACATCCTTCTCTCAAGTATCTCCTCTAATCACCTCTTTCACCAAGGGGCTCAAAACCAATTCGAATTGACTTCTTACCTCTAAGAGGTAGATGCTAATACTTACGTAACTGGATTTCTAATTAGATAAAATGTGATACTCCGTGGGGAATTCCTATAACAGTGCATGGCACAGACAAAGTACTCAATACATGGGAGATAAATTCCCATCATTTTTACTAAGATTATCGTTGGCTCTAAGAAACATATTTGCGGTTTTTTGTTGGCTTGTTTTTGGTTTTCTTTAATGAGAGCTAAAACATAACATACTCAAGAATCCTGAAGGAAAATTTGGTCTGTTGCTACCTGGGAAAGTTCCTAAGGCATCTGGAGAGATGCAAAAGTGTTATGATCTTATCCTTCAAGATTTTTTTTTCTTTTAAGTCTTTTTCAGAATTACATTTCTGAAAGGGAGACAGGATGAGTTGTTAAGAATGTGCTTTGAAGAAGTGAGAAGCTTCACAGTGAATTACAGATCTCCCTTGACTTACGATGGGGTTACATCCCAAAAAATCCATCATAAATTGAAAATATTGTTAACTCGAAAATACATTTAATACACTTAACCTACCTAACCACTGTAGATTAGCCTAGCCTACCTTAAAAGTGCTCAGAGCACTTACATTAGCCCACAGTTGGGCAAAATCATCTAAAACCAAGCCTACTTTGTAATAAAGTTTTGAATAATTCATGTGACTTATTAAATACTGTATTGAAAGTGAAAAACATGATGGTTGTATGGCTGTAGAATGGTTCTGAATACATTGGTTGTTTACCCTCATGATACGTGGCTGACTGGGAGCTGGGGCTCCCCTGCACAGCATCACGAGAGAATACTGAGTATCATACAACATGTAGCTAGCCCAGGAAAAGATCAAAATTCAAAATCTGAAGTACAGTTTCTGTTGAATGCATATTGATTTTACAACATCATAAAGTCAAAAACTCGTAAGTCAATACCATCCTAAATCTGGGATCATCTGTGTTTAGATTTCCTGGGAGTGTGACATAAATAAGAGAATAGTTGCAGAGGAGCATTTTAGTTAATGATATCCTGTCTTTTGCACGTAGAACAAGTATAACTCACCTCCTATAAACTGGCTATTTCTGTCAGATGTCAGAAACATGTTCAGTTTCACTGTTTGATCTCTACCAAGAGTCTCATGTCAATATAAAATTTAGGGCCATTATTATCCTGAAATCTCAGCTGAGGAACTTCATAAATGTGTCCACCATGCAGAATAGAATTTTCTTGTGTGTGTGTGTGTGTGTCTGTGTGTCTGTGTGTGTCTGTGTCTGTGTCTGTGTGTTTGCCTAGAAATGCCTTGATTTTGTCAACATCAATCAGTGACTAGAACAATGAACTTTCACACTCGGTTGCATGGGATTTTGTCCACCTGGTAATAATTATTTTCTGCTTTGTTTCTAAATGTTTTTCAGCACAGTGATTTCCAGTGGTCCCATATACTTGAAATGTGTACAAGAGTCCTCTGGAAGGCTTGCTAAAACACAGATTGCTGGACCTCAATCCCAGAATGTCTGATTTTGTAGGTCTGGCCTGAGGCCTGAGAATTTGCATTTCTAGCACATTCCAAAGTAATGCCGCTGCTGTTGATCCAGTGATGCACTTTGAGAATGACTCTCCTAGAAGATTTCTTTCTCACTGTGGACTTCTGGAAACAGAGGATAAAATACATTTCCTTTCCTGACAAGTAACACATTCCATACTGGATTTTGGATATGTTGCCACTTCCTAATTCTCACTAAAATTTGGTAAAGCACATACTTTCAACTTTTTGTTCAGAATAAGGAATAAAGGGCTGGTAAACTTTTTCTATAAAGAATTGGATATTAATTATTTGGGGCTGTAATTCACATACAGTCTCTGTCTCAAAGACTTGGTCATTGTGGTGTGAAAACAAACACTGACAATAGGTAAACAAGTGGGTGTGTCTGTGTTCCAATAAAATTTGACTTACAGATACTGACATTTGAATTTCATATATAATTTATGTGTCATAAAATATTGCTCTTCCTTTGATTTTGTTCAACTCTGTTAAAAAATTCTTAATTCTCAAGACATAAAAACGCTAAGAACAGGGCCAGGTTTGGCCCACAGTCTTACTTTGCTCACCTCTAGGATAGATCCTGGTACCCAATGCATCCAATGATCAATAAGTTGCCTTTATATTCCCAGGATACAGATGACTGTCATGAAGCCCTACACCCTTTGTCACCTATAGGAAGAGTTTCCAAGGACTGAATGGGTTGCATCAGAGTCACCTGAGAAGATTATTAGAGTGATAAATTCCATTTGTGCCACTACCCTCCAACTCAGATTCTGATCTATTAGGGCTGGAAGGAGCTAGGATATCTGTTTTTCAAACAAACAAAAACCTAAAGGTATGTGTGATTTTAATGCTTAGTGGGTTTGGGGAGTCGTTACCATTATAGCATTCAGCTCAGTGCTGGGTAGAGTGGGCCCTTCATGAATATTAGGCACAAGAAATATCTGTCCTGATAGAGATATTCTCAATATCAATAAATTAATGGCAGTGTTTCATTTAAAGTCCATCACTCAATTCACAAGATCCCTTTTATGATCTCTATGTTTTTACCTTAACATTTAAAAAAATCTTGCATAATATTCTTACTTCCTCAAATCACTGCTTCACCTCTGTAGACCTACCTTAGTGTGAACTTAAAGCTCCCAAGATATTTGCGCATCCAATCACTTTGTTGGAGGCTGATGAAACGTTTTATATTTCTCATCAGATATTTTGCTGGGACTCTGCATTACAGTATCTTAGAACATAAAAAAGGAACTAAAAAATAAGGTAGATTTGGTTAATGTGTATCTAGCAGACACAGAAATTCAACAGACAGAGCTGATTGAGCAAGTAACTATTCACATCTGAGTGGAATTACACTGAATCTACCCAATGACTTTTAATCTCCAATTAAAAGTAAGCAATGGAAAATAGGTTTCAAAAAACTGCCAACCTCTGCTGTGTATTCAACAAGGACTGTGAAATGTGTGGGAAATACTGACAGAAATAAGTTAACCTGACCCCATGCTTTGAGTTGTGGTGTTTGTACCAAAAAAGACAGCTCTGCTGAGTGATTTTCTTCAAAGTACAAGAGACAGACTGAAGAAACTTGAGGCATAAAGATGCATGTCCTTGAGATAATGCACTAATTAATGATGGCAAAGTAACCTCACGCTGAAGTACTGCGTTATTGGTAAACATGTTGTTATAATTGAATTACATGTTCTGTGGGGGAGGGAAAGAGCTCGCTCTGGATGTCCAATTAATTGTCATTTTATAAAGGTTCCAAGAGCACCGCCAACCCCGAATCTCCTAATGAATATGAGTTGAAGATGACACATGGCACTTTTTTTTTCCTCAGAAGCCTCCAAATCCACCAGAAGGATGAGTTAGCAGTGGTGGTTCTAATCTTATTTGGAAGCTTTTAATCATGGAAACAGCAGTGAGCTGGCTGTTAGGAGTGACTTAACAGTCATAAGCATCAGTCCTTCTTGATACCAAAGTTTTCTCACACAGAGAATGGAGCTAATCCATCTGTTCTTCCTACCTATATGGGTTAACTGAGAATGAAATACCAACCTAAGGGTTTATTGTTATTATTAATGTTGTTGTTGTTATGGTAACATTTCCTCTGCTGGATCCATCTTGGAGCTTGAGTCCTGGGTACCATATCTGATGTGGGGTTTCTTTCCTGATGAAGCAGGAATGGGGAAAAATAGAGGCTGAGAGCCAATTTCCTGACACAGACTCCAAGGCTGGTCAAGCCAGGCAAACCACAGTTAGTCATTATTGTCCACTGGAATAATGCAGCCCCACAACTGGGGGGCAAAACCCTTCAGCAGGCATGCCGGCCTGCTTAAGGGCACAGAGTAGGAGCAGAAAAATATCTGAACAAAAAGTGCAAAGTGTGCTGCTCATTTCCTTGCATTAATATTAAAAAGGACATTTATTGCATTGTACCCGTTACTTTAACTTTGCCCACGATGCATGGCAGCCCCATTATGTTATAATTTCTCTCTTGTTCACAACGCATCTCATTAACTGCTTCCTCAGATTTGCAAGCATGGAGCCTCACATAGCTTTTCTTTTGTTGTCGTTAATGATGGTTTGTTTTTATTTTATTTTTTTCATAGTGACATTTGGTCAGGTAAGACTCAAGGTTTGCCAGTAAAGGAGTGAAATGCTACCAGACCAAAATCTATTTATTCTCCTTCCCTGTTTCATGATTTATCATATCTCTCTCTTTATACTTTTACGTACGTTGCTGTCTTTTAATGTGATTGCATTTTGCTGAATTAATCTAAGACATTCTTCCAGTGCTAAGAGGACTTTGCTGAGAGCACTTTGAAATGTTTTGAAGCAGAGGAAATATGCCAGTTTAGGGTGCTGTGAAAAAGTAACTCGAAGCCAAAGTGCTCTCAGGGGATTGCTTTGGAGATAGCTCTCTAAGACCACCATCGTCCATTTCAAGTAAGTGATAGCAAGTCACTCTATGTATTAGGGCTTCAGGTATCTAATCTCCAAAAGTAAAGGGTTGAACTATATAACTTCTCAATTTCTCCTTATTGAGAGAAGTCTGATATTCCAGTATTGCAAGGACATTAGTATAGGACAATCTAAATATAGGTAAATTATGGTTCCATCATTTCTGGAGTTCCCAGAATATAAATATTACTGCAATGAGCTCCAAGTAAGTAATGACTATTTTTCATTTTTAAATATTTGGACTTTTTGAAGTATAGTTTATTTGCAATATTATATTATATTCATTTCAGGTGTACAATAGTGATTGAATATTTTTATAGGTATTCCATTTAAACTTATTATAATATATTGGCTGTATGCCCTATGTTTCAGAATATAGTCTTGTGGCTTATTTATTTTATACATGAATATTCTTAACATGTTTGTGAATCATGCCATTTAAAATTGCTGAACACAACCTTGAACATGCTCTTTTCCACTTTCTGTACTCAAAAAACTTTAAGGGTACTTTCTCTATCCACTCGTGAAGCCATGCAAAGGTCCATGACTGTTGATTAAAACTATAATTTTCCTTTAACTATTCAACAAATATTTGTCAAGCTACCATTATCTGTGAGATTCTGGGGCTACAACACAAACAAAGCAGACGTGTCTATTGTCATGGAAATCATAGCCAAAAAGTAGGGCAGATGTTTAAAAAATAATCACAAAATAAATATAAAATTTGAAAGTGTTATAAATTCTCAGAAGGGAACACAAATTATATTTCATGTAATGTATTATATTTCTCAGGGTTTATAATCTGCCATGAGAAGTAATGGAAAATAGGCTTATTCCCTTTTGCCTATGGGGAACTTCAGTTCCATGGAGATCCAAGGCTTGCCAGTGGCATCTCAGATGTGAAGCCAAGCCTTTCTCTGTCTTAATTCAGTCCCTTTTCACCTTGCCACATCACCATAACCAATTCCAGAGAAAGAGAAATTGAACTTTCACCCATATAATCATGTGGAAATTTCAGAATGAATGCAGTATAACCAGGAGGCAACATCAAATATGTCAAAGTGTCAGGGACATTAAAACAAAAATTGGCAAGCAAAACACTGATTCAGGCAGTCAATTTCAGATGCCCACTTTGGCTGGAATATGTACCCTCAGAGAATCTAGAAGGAGAAAAAAATTAAAAGAAAATTGCCCCGTTATAAAAGTGTAATATAATAATTAGAATTATAGGGTTGCTTTCATTCCTGCTCTCAGGAAAGAAAAAAAAATACACTCTTCAAATCAATTCAATGTACTCTTGTTATTAGAGAGCGTTTAGCAAGCTACAATATTTCAAGCCAGATTGTATTCCTTAAGAATGTGAGAAAGGAGATTTCTAACTGTAACTTGAATAAATACTGGTAATTTTCACCATCTTTATATATATCTTTTTCTCCCTAAATACAATAATGACTTATATATAATTAATGTCAGTCTTAATTCTCTAATCTTAAGAGACTTATTCACAGAAAAACTGTACTTGTCTACAGATGATCATCTTAAACTAGCCTCAAAAATAAGCTGCTACAATTGAACGAAATATGCATAAATTCAGGTTATTTTTTATACTTTGGAAGTCATCAATTTGCATGTGTTACAAAGAGTCCTATATTATTACAGTAATGAGATCTTAAAAAGAGCGTTCAAGTGGATTCTCTTCAAAATTTGTGTTTAAACTTGACCAAGATATTTAATATCTCATGGTTCACCTTGAGAGCTGTGAAGACAAGCTATAGGGAGACTGACAACAGGCCTTGAGTACATGTATACTAGGATGTACACCTCCTCAATATGATGCTGTAGGGTACTAGTCAATAGGCAGCAGAGCTCCCCCCAGACATGGCTGGGATGTAGGGGGCAGAGGCCTACTTATTGAGCCTCCCCTGTGTACCATTCACTATGCTTGGGTACAGGGGATACAAAAAGTTAAGATACTAACAAAAGCAACAACAACCAATTATTCATGGTCTCAGTAATGTATAACCAGTGAGGGAGACAAGACAAAGGTATGTGGTGTTAACTGATATCTTCATGGGCAGCGGACACCTGACTCATTCAGACCTGTGAGATGGGGCAGCCAAAGAAGCCTCCAGAAGGAGGTCACATTGTTATGGAACCGAACTTGGGTCCAGTGGCCCACACACAGTAAAGCCAATCTACTGACACAGGGCTGTGGTGAAGGAAAGTACAGCGTTTATTGCAGGGCTCCAAGCAAGGAGAAGGGGCAGCTCATGCTCAAAAGACCCAAACTCCCTGACGGCTTTCAAGGAAGAGGTTTTAAAGGCAGTGGGAGAGGGGGATTCAGGGTGCATGATCAGCTCATGCACAATTCTCAGGTTGGTTGGCATCAAGGAAGTTTCAAGCATCACCAACCCACTAGTTTCAACTAGTCTAGGGTCTATGTTGCTGTGGTCAGAAGTTTTCATCTGGTGGGGGTCTGCTTCCTATAAAAACAACTTAGGAATGTGTGTCAGGCCTTTATCGGTGTCTTTAAGGGAACTGGGAGTTCAGTGATTCTATGTGGTGGATTTATAGTCTAAATTGTTACCAGTATCCCAGCCCAACAGCTATTCTTTGTTTCAGAGATCATGAGGGAAGATCAAACCATTCAGGGAGAGTGAAATTTACATATTGACCAGTGGTTCTTAGACCGTGGTGCCTGGACCACAAGCAGCAGTAGCAGTACCTGACAACTTGTTAGAATTGCAATGATCAGTCCCACCTTAGAACAGTTGCATCAGAGCGGAGCAGATTCTGAGTGGAGCCCAGCGACCTGTGCTTTCATAAATCCTCCAGGTGATTCTGATGCCCACTGAAGTGTGAGAACTGCTGATATAAAATTTGCTTGCGGGTCATGGATATTCTGAGTATTTGATGAAAACTACATACAGTCTTGCAGACAGGGTTGGGATACTTCAGGAAATAAACATTTTACATTCATTATTCAGGAGTACATGAAAAGTTGAAAGTCAGTCAATGACACTTTGTGAAACACAAAACCAGACCTAGTTCTATCAGAGTCATCGCAATACCCTTGTTATTAGTCTGCCTGGGCTGCCATAATAAAATTACAGTCTGGGGGGCTTAAAGAGCAGAAATTCATTTCCTCACAGTTCTAGAGGGTAGAAGTGCAAAAGCAAAGAGCCATCAGAGTTAGTTTCAAGCCTCTCCTTATAGACTGTAGTTGACCACCTTCCTTCTGTGTCCTCTGTGCAGGGGGTTGGGAGGGTGAGGGGAGAGATACGATGCCTCTTCCTTCTTCTTATAAGGACACTGGTTCTATCAGATTAAGGTCTCATCCTTATAAACTCATTTAACCTTAATTACATCCCTAAAGGCCATATCTCCAAATACAGTCACTCTTGGTGTTAGGGCTTCAACATATGAATCTGAGGTGATGAAACTCACTTTGTAATAATGCTGGATGCAGAATTTGGGTTCGGGAACTCAATTTGAGCTTGTAAGACATAATGAAAGCTTCAATAATTTCTGGAAAAAGATTTTTCTCTCTTTCCTTCTGTACTTAAACCTGAATTTATCAACAGGAAATACTGGCAACCATTTTGACACTATATGGGATGAAACTGTCTCAGAATGGAGGAGTATATTTTAAGGTAGTAGAGTCAAGGAATGGAAAAATAAAACCATTTGGTGTCAGAAAAATATCTGGGTACTAGATTAAACCTTAACTGTAGCCTCCCCTGAATTTTTTTTTGCAGTACGTGGGCCTCTCGCTGCTGTGGCCTCTCCCGTTGTGGAGCACAGGCTCTGGACACACAGGCTCAGCGGCCATGGCTCACGGGCCTAGCCACTCTGTGGCATGTGGGATCTTCCTGGACCGGGGCAAGAACCCTTGTCCCCTGCATCGGCAGGTGGACTCTCAACTACTGTGCCACCAGGGAAGCCCTCCCCTGATATTTTAATCCCATGAACAAGTAATTCTCATTTTGGTTTAAGGAAGTTTAGGTTAGTTTTTCTTCCCCTTATAAAGAATACAGAGGCAAACAGTATTGAGACAGGCTGCGACCTGGGACCTGGGACCCTTTGCTGCAGTGCTTGCACCTGGACAAACACCTCCTTGAGGAACAAAATACAAAGAAATGATAAGGGACTGAAAATAACTGCATGCATATGTAGTTGGGGCAAATCATAGACAATAAGATACAAAAAGACCAAAACCAACTGCCACTTCTGAAGAGTCAGGAGCAAAAGCAGGGTGTCAGGAGCAAAAGTAGGGTCCTGCACATGCCCCCTGCACACAGCACCACTGAAGGGGTGGGCAAAACACCTCAGCCACCCCTCCCACTGACCCCTGGACATGCCCCTACCTTCACCAATATAAGGAACCAGCTCACCCCCTGCTTGGGGAGCAGGCAAGGGAAACTCTTACTCATTTTCTTTCCCTCCTGCTACAGCAGGAGCCCTAATACAGCCTTGCCTGAATTTCTTGTCTGGTCTCTTATCAATTTCTATTGATTAATGAAGGCCAAGAACCCAGGTTGGTAACAGAATTGGACTAAAAAGTCATCACAAACCCTTCTCTACCCCTACACAATCTCTTCCTTTCCTTCCTCTCTGCAGACCAGCATACCGACCCTTTCAAGTACATATGGGAAAATAGACTCCACAGTTGCAGAGCTGTAGATCTTGTTGTTCTGAAATCAATAACCAACTAACCCAAACCTCAGTGCCCTGATTCCAAGTGTCCTAAATATAAAATCTCACTAGGTATACTTAATTCAGAAGTCCACCCTAGTCTTGGGAGCTGTGGAGTCCTAAAATGTCATTTACCAGGAGGATCAACCCTCAAAACCTGAGCCTAGGTGGGAATGAAAACCCCAAACATGTGATCAGCAGCTCAGCGCTCTGCTAAATGGGAGGGGAAGTCATACTGGAAGTTCTCTTCAGCTCTAACCTTGCATGTTGTTTTAGTTGCTTACATGTGATAGAAGTTGCAAATATGTATTTTTGTACTGGAAGTCTAAAGTGCAGAGATACAAGAAACCTATCAAAATCATAATTTCTAAGTGTTGTGTTTTCATATTTGTCAAAGAATATGACACACACTTTATTTTGCTTTTTAAAGAGAACTAAATCGTTTCTTTATTAGGTTTTTAAGTATAGGATTTTCCTTTCCTAATGATTAAAAAAAAAAAAGAAAAAAGAAGAGAAAACTGAATCACAGGATTGGGGATCACTAAGAGAGAAAAAGAAATTTCACGACACATAAAATACTGTTACTCAATCAGTGCCCAAAAGATATCGTACATGAATAGTCAGCAGGTGCTGACGTGTTTACGTTTAGGGATATGAGCATGTGATGAGCACTACATCCCCTGCAGTGAGACAAGCAAGTGTGAAATGAGATATCCAAATTGGGTATCTCATTAAAGGGAAAGAAGGGAAAGTGAGGGCCTGCGGCCTACTGTCTCTGGACGTGAATTGCTCTGATATTACAAAATTATACAAGCAGGTTGTTCTGGATCTCGATCATGATATCCCAGGAGCAAAGCAGAAAATGGAAGCTTTCAGCTATATCCATACAATTTTTCCAAAAGCAACAGATGAGTAATTTCCTTTACACTAATATTCATGAAGGCAAATAGACAGTCTCACCAGGATCCAGGGAAGCTGAGGATGTGACATCCTGTCTATGGTTAAGTATGTGAAAACTTTGAATAAGCCTCAGCCATTGTCTTCATTCTAATACATTCCATGTCAGTCTAATAGAAGGGAAAGTGAGGGCCTGCGGCCTACTGTCTCTGGACGTGAATTGCTCTGATATTACAAAATTATACAAGCAGGTTGTTCTGGATCTCGATCATGATATCCCAGGAGCAAAGCAGAAAATGGAAGCTTTCAGCTATATCCACACAATTTTTCCAAAAGCAACAGATGAGTAATTTCCTTTACACTAATATTCATGAAGGCAAATAGACAGTCTCACCAGGATCCAGGGAAGCTGAGGATGTGACATCCTGTCTATGGTTAAGTATGTGAAAACTTTGAATAAGCCTCAGCCATTGTCTTCATTCTAATACATTCCATGTCAGTCTTTTTAAATGGAGATCCAGCCCAATACCACTTCTACTAAACTGGGACAACTGTATTTTTAAAAATTTTAATAAATGTTTAATTTTTATAAAAATGTTGCCAACATATAATAAAAAAAACCACAAAAGAATCTACCCCTCCAACCCTTATCCATAAGTTTAATACTGAAAGATAAACTCATTTAATATTATTAGTGCAATCTTTTGGAGAATTTCCAGACATATATATGTTTGTTAATAATTTCATTTTTCTTCTTTTTTATATTCTATTGAAGTATAGTTGATTTACAATGTTAATATCTGCTGCACAGCAAAGTGATTCAGTTATACACACACACATATATATATATATTCTTTTTCATATTCTTTTTTTTCTTGATTATACTTTTCAGTTAGTATTTCTTGGAAGAATATAAACTCTCATTCTTTTTAATGACTGCATTACACCTACCATCAAATTTATATATTAACTGTTCTTTTCTTGGTTAACATTTAGATTATTTCTAATTAAAAAAAAATTTTTTTGTTTGTTGTATTTACCATTAAGTAGCAATGCTTCAAAAAACATTCTTATTCACAATGTTTGCATCACTCAAATATATATATTCAGGACAAATTCTTAGAAATGGAATTTCAGCTATTGATAGGTAATGCCAGATTGCCCTCTGTTGAATCCATACCTACATTCACTAACAATAGATGATGCACTTGTATTCACCTCCTGTTATAGTTTGGGCTGTTATATTTACTTTGTTATTTTATCCAGGTTAGTTATATGCTTACTTATGCTATGCTACTTGATCCATCATGGAGTTAGATAGGCAGGCTACTTACACATTATAGAGTTGTATTCCATCTGCTATCTGTTCTCCATTCAGCCTCAGATGCAGCCCACTTCTGCCTCATTTAGACTTGTCCACTGTGTCTCTCTGAGGTGTGCAATGTGGTTAGGGCCACACCTGCATCTCTGACACTCTGGTAGGCTCACGTGTCCAAAGAATAAAGCTTCATTGGGCCTTTCAAAATTAGCCTCCCCATTTTGAATATTTCAGCATATTGCTCACTATTTTTTTTAACTTTTTATTTTATATTGGAGTATAGTTGATTGAAAATGTTATGTCAGTTTCAGGTGTACAGCAAAGTGATTCAGTTCTACATATACAGGTACCCATTCTTTTTCAAATTCTTTTCCCATTTAGGTTGTTACCTAATACTGAGCAGAGTTCCCTGTGTTATACAGTAGGTCCTTGTTGGTTATCCATTTTAAATATAGCAGTGCATGCATGTCAATCCCAAACTCCCTAACTATCCCTCCCTCCCACCCTTCCCCACTGGTAACCATAAATTCATTCTCTAAGTCTATGAGTCTGTTTCTGCTTTTTAAAAGTAAGAAGCTATTCATAAGATCAGTTTACCATTTCACCAAAACTGGCCAGAACTTGGAAAGTATTCTACATATTTCATTTTCTGAAATGTTTGTTTGCTTGTTTGTTTTTAGTATAATTTAAGATAATTTCACTTATTTTCATCTATACAGGAGAGAGGGGTAGTTTGGGGTTGAAGGTCATCTGGTTTCAGAAAAGAACATGGTTAAGGTTTCTTCCTGGACTCTGCCACATTACCCAAATGTCCTTTGCAAGTCAAATGCCTGCATGTGAAATATGACTTGCAGGGCTATCAGAGCCCCCTAAGAGGCCTTTTAAATGAGGAAGGGGGGAGAAAAAGGAGTTACAAGCTGTGATTACAAGGTCTCTTCTTTACATTTTCAAACATGATTTCTCTCCTTGAATTTGACAAAAGGTGAAGGGGCTTTAGTTAGGAGCCTTAGAGCACAGCACTCGACTTACATCTGTGATGTAATGCTGTGACAATTTTAAATACATGTTTCCTATGTTATGGTCTTTTTCTCTTTTCTAGACTGAATTATTTGAGGGTAGGGATTTTTTTTAAGATTTGTTTTTATTTTGCAAATGTATAAGATAACACCTGGCACTGCGCAAGTGTTAATGACTGCTGCATGAAATAATCATTGAACTTAGAAGTTTTGTCTCATTGAAAAAATAAAGTTTATTTAGAGCACACATTTGTTAAAAGTGAATGCAGTCAATATAAAGTTCGTTATGTGAAACTTTATTGGATTTAATTTCCTATATACTATATCCCATAGCAGTTTCTTTGCAGCATCTTCCTGTTCTCCACAATGTTCTATTATTGATGTGTCTAAAGTTTTAGTCATGGATTCTCCTCTCACTTTTAACTATGCTTACACCCTAAATAATCTCATTTGGCCCCGTAGCTTTCAATATCTTTATATATAGGCTCCCGTATTTATATACCCATCCTAGATCACGTTCCTGAACTGCAGACTATGTATCTAGCTCCCTACTCAACATCTCCATCTGCATGTTCAAATTCTATCTCAAATCTAACGTGTTCAAAACTGATTCACATGGCCCCCCACGCACCCACCAACATGCTTCACGTTGAACTTTCCCCATCTCGGGATTAATGGCAGGCTTCCACTTAGCCAGGCCAGAAGTTGAATTCTTTCTTTACTCATTTTCTCTCCTACCAAAATTTCTAATTTTTAAAGGAAATCCTATTAACTCTCTTTTCCAAATATATCCTTAGTCTGGGCTTCCCTGGTGGTGCAGTGGTTGAGAGTCCGCCTGCCGATGCAGGGGTCACGGGTTTGTGCCCCGGTCCGGGAAGATCCCACAGCCGCGGAGCGGCTGGGCCCATGAGCCATGGCCACTGAGCCTGCGCATCAGGAGCCTGTGCTCCGCAACGGGAGAGGCCACAACAGTGAGAGGCCTGCGTACAGAAAAAAAAAAAAAATATATATATAT
>NW_020173109.1:417260-433604 GCF_003031525.2 Neophocaena asiaeorientalis asiaeorientalis | reverse complement strand
CGTAAAAAAAAAAAAAAAAAAAAATATATATATATATATATCCATATTCTTAGTACTTCCCACTGTCTCTATCACTATATATGAGACACTGAAGTAGCCTTTTAACACATCTTTCTGTTTCTATCCTTATCTCCCTCAAGTCTATTCTCAAACCAGCATCCAGAGTGATCCTGTTTAAATAAAGTTTAGGTAATACCATTCAACCTCAAAGCAGCTCATGTCACCCACAGCTGCTAGCCTCTAACCCCTAAAAAGAGGATGTGTACATTTTTGTAGGTAGGGAATAGAGAAGAATCATATATAAATATCCTTAATCAGATGACTGCAGATTCTTATATTCAGTGGCACATTTCAAGGTGGAGGAAAGTGGAAGTATGTGGCTACTGCACCACAGACTTATTAGAATTGGGGAACATAGGCTTTGAGATCAGATGCCCTGGGCATGCAGTCTAGCAGTTTCACATTTCAACTGAGAGATCCTGGGGCAATTACTCATCATGGGGATAACATCTCAAAAGAATTAAATGAAAATGGGTAATGTCATCTGTGCAATTTAAAGTCCACAAAAATGGGCAGAAGACCTAAATAGACATTCCTCCAAAGAAGATGGCCAAGAGACACATGAAAAATGCTCAACATAACTAATTATTAGAGAAATGCAAATCAAAACTACAATGAGGTACTGCGTCACACCAGTCAGAATGGCCATTATCAAAAAGTCTACAAATAAAGGAGACTTCCCTGGAGGTGCAGTGGTTAATACTACACACTTCCACTGCAGGGGGCATGGGTTCAATCCTTGGTTGGGGAACTAGTATCCCACAAGTGGCATGGCCAAAAAAAAGAAGTCTACAAATAACAAATGCTGGAGAGGGTGTGGAGAAAAGTGAACCCTCCTACGCTGTTGGTGGGAATGTAAATTTATGCAGCCACTATGGAGAACAGTATGGAGGATCCTTAAAAAACTAAAAATAAAGTTACCATATGATCCAGAAATCCCACTCCTGGGCATATATCTGGAGAAAACCATAATTTGAAAAGATAAACTCACCCCAATGTTCATAGCAGTACAATTTATAATAGCTAAGATGTGGAAGCAACCTAAATGCCCATCAACAGAGGAATGGATAAAGAAGATGTGGTACATTTATACAATGGAATATTAGCCTTAAAAAGGAATGAAATAATGCCATTTGCAGCAACATGGATGGACCTAGAGATTATCATACTGAGTAAACCAGACAGAAAAAGACAAATATCATATGATATTGCTTATATATGGAATCTAAAAAAAAATGATACAAATGAACTTATATACAGAACAGAAATAGACCCACAGACATAACAAACTTATGGTTACCAAAGGGGAAAGAAGGGGAGGGATAAATTACGAGTTTGGGATTAACATAAACACACTACTAAATATCATATGATTAGTATGTCTATGGTATATATATATATATATAATTTAATCACTTTGCTGTACACCTGAAAGCAACACAACATAGTAAATCAGCTATACTTCAATAAAAATTTGAAAATAAAATAAATTGTATAAGTCTAGCACAAAGTCCAATAAATATGTGTTTCCCACTTAGCACTTTTTAATGACTATCAAATGCTTAAAACCCTACATCTATAAAACAGAAGCAGTATTTACATGAGGAGATGATCTTAAAGCAATAAGTTAAAGAGAGAGGAAAGGCAGAGCAGACCCCCTCTTACTGAGTTTACCATTCTCTGTCAGGCACAAGCAGATTAAGCAGAGACTTGAGTGGGCATGAACTAACCACATCACAAGGTACTAGCATCAAAAAGACAGAGAAAGAGAAATACTAAATCCTTCCAACCCAGATGGCTTTGTTTAGAGAACAGCTTAAGAAAAAACAGGGAATGTAACTAACTCTAGGAAAATTATATTTTTATCTATGATCCTTTTATTCTTCATTTTGTCTTCCTATTTTTATCCATTGCTTTAAGTTCTGCTATTTTTTTTCTGCTAGTTTTGAACATGATTGTCAATAAGGAAATATAATTTTATTTTAGATGTTTTGCAGGCTGAAGTTATCTGAAATTATGAATCATCCCCAAACTTGTACCTGAATCTCATTCATTCATTCATTCATTCATTTAGGTTTGGGGATTTTTTTGGTAGGATTTATATAGCAGATTTCCTCCTAGGGGCTAAAATGTACTGAGCCGATATACTCTCTACTGCTGTCTTTCCCCTTTGTGCTTCTAGATGCTATCTCTGGGCTTATATCTTTAAAGCATCAAAGTAGTTAAAAAGGACAACAGAGAAGTAAAATGGGTCATAATACCATGGAGAATCTGTAATGGATTTCTCAATTTCTTCATTGCATATGCTTCTTGGAAATGTCTCAGAATTATAGAAAAACAGAAAACTTCAGTTAATCAAATCATCTAGCTAATAATTAGTGTGTTCCTCCCTCACTTGTCTGACCTTATTTTCTAAACTAACCTCATTGTTTCAGGCATAATAAGATCCACACTGTTCTCTATATATGCCACCCTCATCTCCTCTTTGACCTTTGCTCAGCATGGCCCTCTCTTTCCAAATTCTTCCATATGTGACTCTCTGGTCCTTCTAAAACTCACCGACTACCAACTCCTCTTAAGTTCCATTACAATAAAAATTGGCACAGATGCTACATGGAGTGGACAAGAGGTCATCATCTCAAGAACATGGAGTGTCAATGTGATCATTAGTCAGGGAACTGATCTGGTTGTTTGTAACAAACGGCAAAAAGAAATATCAGTAGCTTTAAGGACAGATGCTTATGTGTCTCTCCCTCAAAGCAGTCCTTCACATAAAGAATGTAAGGCTAGAATTCCAGAATTCTTGGAATTTGTTTCGTTGCCACTCTCAGTAGGTGACATATCTTTTGAAATATACTGCTATTCTGGCTCTCATCAGCACATGCTCAGCCCAGCTGGCTTTACATGGTATAACTAACTCCCTCTTCAGGAGTTTCGCATCAAGTCCACCCATAGGAACATTGGTAAAAACTTGTAGGCATGGCCAACCCAAGGTGCATGGAAGTTGTTATTCGGATGGTTATGTGTCCAGTTGGAATTTGGGGTTCTGAATATATAAAGAAGTAGGGGAAATAGATATTGAAATACTGAATGCCATTTGTCTTCCCATCAATACAATCTGCCACTAGGGGGAGAAAGTTTTAGTCTCTCCTATGCACGATTCCAGAATGTTTCGCAGTTCCGTTTCTGTTCATCACAAATTGTTTAGTTGGCAGTTGAATCTTAAACATTGGTCAAATGAGTTTTGTTAGCATGAACTAGCATCTTCACATCCCATCAAACAGGAGTGTTGACAAGTCTGAGGTCCAGGGCTGTGAGCCAGCAGATGGTAGATGTCACCATGGGAAGTGCCACTTCATAAGGTGACCTGGGACCCAGTCAGTCAGCCTCTTCTAGTCAACACACCTCTGAAGGGCCACGTGCCAGGAGAACATATTTCAACTTGTAAATATTCTCTCTTCCAGACACATGGACACTCAGTCATAGTCAACCAAAACCCAGTTCCAAGGGCATATCTCCTGCTGGGAAACAGAACCCTAGCTAGCTCAATACTCCATCCAGAGTTCCTTGGACTCTAAACACACTCAGCCATTTTGATAGCAAATAAGCCTATTAATGAAGTTTGGAAACCTACCTATTATATATTACTTCTTCTTCAACATACCTGTGCTCCACCATAACAAGACCAACAGTCATGGAAATGTGATGAATTGACCTTCATTTCTTATATGAATCTTAAAATAAGGAATGTTATTTTAGGTATATAGTCTCATATTTTCAAATATGTTATTAGCTTCTTTAGGAAAAACTATTCCTTGTACTATAAGCTGGACTGTTAACAGTTATAAATTAGTGCTTATGATTTGAATATTTTATTTTATATCATTTTATCCTTTATGTACATGGACATATGGCCAGTATATAATAATTTACTACCATGTAGTGAGTATTAAATATAATAATTGTGTTACCTAGTTTAATTTTTGAAAGGTCCCTTGATATGTCCATCAGCACCTCGAGTATTTAGATGAAGATGCTGAGGTTATGGCAAAGTGATATGCTCAAGTCCATTCCAAGAGTACTTGGAGGAATCTTCAAATTAAGGTCTAAGTGTAAAGCCTATGCTGTTATCACTGCACTACTCTGCCACTTTAATTTAGTAAATCAAATTAGCGTTCCCCCTATAATTCTTCAGAAGTTCATTATGTATGTATTGGCTGTAAAGATAGTGAGTTCATCAGTGTATCTAAGGTCAATACTATGAATAACTATTTATTTTCCTATATGCTCGAATACTCATCATTACGGTACTAAAACGAACAAAAGTCTGTTTGTTTAACTTTTCATATTATTTGAGATATCTCTGAACAGAAGTTACAGAAAGATATATGATGTTTGAAGTATACAGAGAATTGGTGTTTAAAGGGGGAAGAACAATAGTTTGTGGGGTGTTTTTTTGGAAATTAAATGAATTATCAAGTGGTTTTGTCTATTTATCTAGTAATAAGTACTGTGAGCACTGGGATTCCAAAATTTCATAAAATGAGTTTAGAATTAGACAGCTGTCTTTTTGCTGTGTCCTGATGTGGTATAACAGGCAAGGCAGCTTTCTCCAATCTCTTTTTTTAAGGGCACTAATTCCATTCATGAGGACTCTTCCATCATCACCTACTGAACTTCCAAAGGCATCCCCTCCAATACTCTCACTTTGGAGATTAGGTTTCAAAACATTTGAATTTTGAAACCTAATAAATAGGGACATAAATATTCAGTCTACAACAATTTGTTAAATGTTTTCTATAAAACAGGCAACTTTCAAGGTATTTTCTATAAATCATGGTTTTGAGGTATCACAACAGCCTCTGAAGTGAATATCATTATCCCATTTTACGAAGGTTCCAAGTAATTAATTGGCCTAAGAACATTCATTGACTAAGTAGTGAAGCCAAATTTCTACCCAGGAAAGTATATCTGGCAAAGTCCTGGCCTCACCATTTACAAGCTAAGTGAACTTGTTTAATTGCTCACTATTTAAGACTTTCTTTATGTATTTTATTGGTAAAAGAATAAAAATATGTTTCATAGTATTGTTATAAGCCAGTATATATAAAAACACATTGTAAACTAAAAAGCAAAATTTTAAATGTTTTTGAAATACCAGAACATCAAAGAGTACACCCATACAGTGCTAAGCATTATGAGAGATTATGATGACAATGCTTGGTACCAAAGAGAAAAGGGATGTGAGATTTTATAAAGAAATGTACACTTAGCAAGACTACAAAGATTTCATGATGTGCCTTCATTGGAAAGGGTGCAGAAATGAGCATTATAGGGTGATTAATTGAGAAGAAGTTTTGATATACCTGACATTGAATGTGACATTTGAATAGTAGACTGGGACCAGGAGATCCAGACAACCAATGTGGAATCATGATGGACAAATTACATTGAAGTTTAAATTCCTGTATTAAAAGGATTACTAGGCATTAGCTAGAATTTTTTTATTATTTTAATAAATATTTGTATGGCATTTTTATAAATATTTATTCATTAATCCTTATGACAAGGCTGAAAGGAAGGTATTGTAAGTATCACCATTTTAGAGACAGGAAACTGAAGCATAAAGACTCTTGTTAAGGGTAGCAAGACAGATTTTATTTAGACTACTGCTCTAAGGAAGAGACTCCATTATAAGCCGAGCTCAACTCCAACTACGACAAAAGGTGAACATTGGGAAAATGCAAAACTACAGAAAGGAAATGAGTGGAAAAGTAATGAAAATGGTTTGGCAATGTAGATTGGAGCAAAGTTTATTTTGCATTTTGGCAGCATTGCATTTTCTTGAGCAAAGACTCAGCACAGGTGCTGGGGTCACCTGTAAAGGACACAGGATAGGGTAGGTAGAAGCCAGGGTAATGTTTGCTCAAGTAAGTTGGCACAGTGTCCAGGCAAGTGCTTTGTGTCATGCGAGAGCTCATGGTTCACTGAACCGCATTCATACAGCTAGTAACCTGCAGAACCAAGATTCCAACGCCAGCATCCTGACTCCTGAGTGCATACTGAATCTCCATATCAAACTTACCACGTGCTAATTCCAACACTTTACATTTATTTCCTTGTAGCCTTTATGGCCCAATTTATACATCTTGTGATGTTTGGAGCCTCTCTGGTGGTTTAAAATGTTTCAGAAAATCTCAGGTGTATCCACATTGTTGTTTTGGATTTTGACTATAATTCCTATGGATTCTTGACATGAAATTATTTGAACCACTAAAAATGCTGTCTCAGTTGTTCTCATGATCTGGGTTGGAAGTGGTTCTTCCCTATTTTGTTCTGCACTTCCTCAATTGTTCTCATTGAAAAAAATGTATGTGAAGTAACTGAATTGTTTGAACTTCTTTATCTTAAAACAAAACAAACTAAAAATCTACCACCACCATCAACCACAAGACAACACAATTCCATACTGAACATACTCCTCAGTGTCTTTTGAAATGCCTGTGACTCAACATTTGGTTTAAACTAAACTTTTATTTGGCCACTGTTCTTTCAGTTTTACCAAATTACTAGATTGGGCTTTACCTGATTTCTTGGAACTCAGATCCTCAGCACATAAATTTAGTTTAATAGGCAAAAATATTCACACACATATATGATGCCCTCTTTCCAAGGGTTTCCATGTAAAAGAGAGAGAAGGGGAGTATGAACACAAGGCGGCTGGAGGGCGTGGTCCAAGCTCAAAGTCTGCCTTAGCCTCAATAGAGCTGCCTCAACAGAGCTGCCTCAACTCAATTTCCCTCCATCAGAAATGCTCCAAGTGTTTGGCTGAGATTCACTGACACTTGAGTTTTCCTGGTAGGAAATTTCAATGGCTCCAGCAGCAGCAGTTCTCACTTCTAATAAGCAAAAGACACCTAGAAGTGCCATGTGATACAGTAACATTTTTTTAAAGAGGGTGGAGGGTAAATTTACATGGGTTCTAGGTAACTTAAAAAAAAGTGAAATATATGGTCCCTAAGAATCCATGCAGGTGGTGATACTGAAAATAAAACACCTACTCCTAAACCATTTTGAAATATTCTTAGATGAATAATTGAGCAAAATAGAAAACACAGAATAAAATGCATGCTTTGAAGTAGCCTTGAGCCAGAAATATCCAGCTATGGTTGATTTTTGCCATCAGCCACTTTAATCGCTTCAAGTTTGTATACTTTTGTCCTCCACCACATTTATCATCTACAGCCTGATGAAAGGGAAGAGTAGATTTCTGTGCAGAAATTAAAGCAAAAGGAAGAAAAAATATATATATCAAACATTTAAAACACACACACAATCAAAACACTCATGTTTCTGTGCTTCACGACACCACCTTAATTTCCATCAGCTGGTGCAGCTGTGTACTTCCCACAGCGCAAAGTCTCATGAAGGGTATATTAATTAAGTCATTATGCCCTGAGAGATAGGTATAATTATGAATCTTCTCACCATACTATTTTGAGTTTCTAAAATTCAATAAGTTAGAGACTGAGTGTTTTAATTTTTTTTTCAAGGTGCCACGGTGGGGGAAAAAGCCAACAACAACAAAAAATCCGGAGGGGAAAACTATCTCACTCCCCATTACCAAAGGGCTGTCTGAGAGCAGTCTTTCAAAGAGGAATATTTGTCCCTCTCAGCCCACTTTGAGAACTACTATAACAAACTTCCAGCAAGGATCACCTATACATGGTCAGGGATATACAGATGTGAGAGGAGACTGCCCTAAAAGAAAATGACCAAAAGCAAATCCAGGCTGGAGAATCTCCCATTCTTCTATCTCATAGGTGTGGAATGCATGCTTTAAGAATGGAAAAACAGGATAAAACAAAAGGATCCACCATCCTCTCTAATCTCTATATGAGAAGTGTAATGAAAGTTATCCTTAGGATGGCTACAGGAAAGCTCCAAATACTGAGGCCCATATTCTATAAATTAATCCAGAGTTTGTTTGCATTTAAGATCAGAAAAATCGAACAGCCAGAAAACAGACTGCCTTTTCGTTACAGCACGCAATTATCTATTTTCAATGGCTGGATATACATCTAGATTCTTACAAAAATTGAGGAAAAAATTTAAGATCAGAAAGGGGATACTCTAGTTATGGGTGGAAACACAACTTTAATACATCGCATCTAAACCAGCCAGTGGATATTGAGAAAGTAACATCCAGATGCTGCTAGAGTGAACTTGGTGTAATATCTTTGCATTCAGAAATAAGATTCTCCCAGGTATTTGTAACAAATTTAGAGGATAGAATAATTTATTTCAAAATTTAAGGACTTCTAAAGCTTGGGTAGGATTCTTTAATTCAACTTCAATATGTTAAACCTCCACATGTATTGTCAGTGCTAGGTCCATACACCTATGCTTACATGCAAAATATCTTTTGCTACAAACTGTCATTTTTAGTCTTTGTTAATGCTTACCTCTCTCAATAAGAATGTTATCTTGAAGCAGATTTAATATCTTTTGAATTTACCCAGACTCTTTAGCCTGGCATTTGAGGTTTTCCCATCAGCTGACTTCACTCTAGCTTCCCATCATTATTTTCAAGTTGTCCCTTAGAAGAAACTTCCTTTACATTTGTAAAATGAAATATAACATAATAGCTAAATTGGGAATTCCAGTTACAACTCCACCTTCGAACAAGTTACTTAACCTCATTTTGTCTTAGATTTCACATCTATAAAATGGAGGTAAAGATCCTACCTCATTAAGTTGAGAAACTGAAGTCGTTTAATCCTTGGAAAATGCGTACTGCATTGTTTCACACATAGGAAGCACTCAATCAATGCTAGCTATTACCATTTTACCACCAAAAAATTTTGTGCTTTTCAGCTCCTACAATTTTGCTCATTCTACCTCTTGATTCTTTCCCTATAACAGGCTTCCTATCTTTCAAGGAGAAAGTAGATTTCTCTCCTTTGTGAAGACACTCTGAACTTTCTGCCCCAATCAGCTATATTTGATTTTTAGAATTAGAAAGCTTAGTAAACATTTTGTTATCCCTTTCTCATAAAAAATAGAAGTAATGCATCTTGCATGTAATATACATGCTACAAGCCACTTTGCAGTTCTCTGTAATGACTGTCACGTTCAAATATTCACACTCTATTTTTTCACATGCTACCTCTGTGGGCAATTAAATTCCCCTCATTACCTGACTTCTTATGATATATCCTACCTGTGCCATTTGCTGCCTACTATTTATAATTACTTTGTGATCTGACATGTTTTACATTCCAATTTATTCTCTCCTGGACCAGGTGTGTACATTTTTCTCTGTTTCACGTTTGGCTGCTTTATTTCTACTTCTTTTTCAAAATGGCCATAAAGACTCAAATAGAAATCATGACTATTTTTTTGTAGTCAATCATACACTAGGTCACAGGACACCAGTGTTATGGGATGTCTTTAAAACTTTGGCTGAAGTGAATGCATTTTACCTTTACCAGCAGAGCTCGATGTAAAGCCAACTGAACTGTTCCCTGAGTCACTGATTCTCGAACACCCCAGAGATGGGGCAGTGAGAGCGACTGGCAAGTGGCATAAATAAAGAAATCCTTCAGACTGAGCATGTCTCTACCAGAGATTTATGAGGGAAGGGAAGATAAGGTCCTGGCCCCTTTGTCTGTGAAAATGGCATGGGGAAAAAATAAAAGCTTCTTGAGGACCATGAACAAAGATTCTTTAAAGCACTGGGTATCAGAGAATTCTATGCCTTAGCCTCTCCTGTCTCATTGACCAAAGAAAGTCATCTTAGGCTTGCTAACTTTAAAGCCATAAAAATTGCAATCCCCCGTGTGCCTTAAAGGAGAAGATATGTAAATACTTGGTATAGCAGCACTAAAGATCACTCTGTGCATATTTTACCATTGACCAAAATAAATAACAGAATCTGACTCAATACAGAGAATTCTTTACTGTCAAATTACCTTCTCCTCCCAACTTAATTTCTGCATTTATAATATTAACTCAACTCAAACCAAGAGCTTCCTTCACACACACACATACACACGCATACACACACACACACACACACACACACACACACACACACACACAAAATCAAATGAAGCCCAGTGGGTCATGCCTATAGTGACTGGCTTCTTTTTCCATTCTGTCTACCTTTTCCCTCCCATATGATGTTTCCCTACTTCCACCTCAAGTTTCCTCTGGACCAAACAAACAATCACAAGTGTACGGACAAGTGAGATTTCACAGCAGATAAACTGCCATGCTTCGCCTGCCCACCTCCTGTTTCTAAGGCTATCATTTCCCTAGGACAGTAGACCAACTCATCAGCTGAATGAGACAGCAGGTCCGTGAAGGAGGAGGGGGCCCAACCAGGGCTGTTTATGGAGGGAGGATTTACAAGCTTGACTTGGCTGCAGGGCTATAAGATAAAGCTGGCTTAAGTATCTGACACAGGTATTTCATCTTTATTTGTTCTGGTTACCCAGGGACCATAAGAAAAAGACTGGCAAGCAATCAAGAGATTTTCCTGACAGCTGAGGAGACATATGTGAGTACAGAGAGACAGGTGGAGGAATTCTTCACAGGATATTTAATGTACTGTATATCCTTGCACAGGATTCAATGGAGGCTCACTAACACAGCTTTGGCTTTTCAAGTAACCTCTGCAGGAAATCTCTCTGTTCTTCGGGGAAGCCTTTATCTCGGGTGAAATACAGCTCCTGTATAGGTGATACTCATACGGGACATATGCACACAATCTCCATTTGGACTCATTAATCATTTTTATTATGGACAAATTATTCAAGGCTATAAGATATAATGAAAAAGTATCTTGTTAAAACTAAAACGTCCAAGAGAGTACTTAGGGAAATTTAAATAGACTGAAAACATATGTTAGATGTCTTCCAAATTAGAATTTGTAAATAAATGATTCTGGTTTAATCACATGGCAATTTACAGGGACATTTTTGGTAAAAATGATCACATCACAGACTCTGACAAGAATTTAATACAGATTGAGCTATTTCACTTGCTGCTTGAGTAGTTTTAGAGATTTTATTTGTCATTAATCTTTTTAAACACTTGGTTTATGATTTTACACAAGAATTCTGCTTTAAATCAATTATACTGTGAATTTTGAAATATAGCTCAGTGAAAAATCTTAGACACTGAGCTGCATTTCAAAATCTACCACCAGCCTTCAAGCCCACCGCTCTCCATGGTCCTGACACATCCTACTGTTGGAGAGCAAGTTAAACTCTTACTTTATGAAGAATGTCTCCAGTCTGTGCTACAATGTTGTGAGCTATTTCATAGATTTGTTGGCTTTGATGACAGAAGAAAAGCCACAGTTCTGATTCTAGATACTGTAACATACAGAGGCAGATAGGAATTCTTTGACTCACAGTTAGCTTGTCAGTTGCTCCATTCAAGTGAAACCATTAGTGCCGCACGTATGTCAAATGATGATAGATATTTAAATGGGATGGAAGAGGCTGGTAAAAAGGAAGTAATATACAGATGCCATGCTGTGGCGGCAGGCTAATATCCCTCCAAAAAAAGGTTTGTTCCTTCTTCTAAGTTAGATGTCTATCTTTTCCTCCCTTTACCTTGCAGCTGGATAGGATGAAGCAGCTAGGTTTGGAACAATGAAATGTGTGTGGAAAAGATGTGAGCAACAAAGCCATCTTAGAATTTTAAAAAAGGCCTCTCCTTGAACTTTGACATTTTTTTCCCTTTCCATGGTCCGAAACATAGATGTTGCAATAGTGCGATTTCCATCACACAGATAAGAACAACAGTCTAGAGGATTTTGCGGCAATGTTATGGAAGGAACTTGGGGCCCTACATAACCTTGTGGAGCAAAACTGCCCAGCTCTTTTTTTTTTTTTTTTTTTGCCCAGCTCTTTTTTTTACCCAGCTCTTTTTGATGAACTAGACTGCCATGTTAGAGAAACAAACTCCTATTTAAACTACTTTATTCTGGGGACTTCTTTCTTTTTCTTTTTTTCATTTCATTTATTTAAAAAAAATTTACAGTGGATCTGTTACCTAACTAATAAAAGTCACTTGATTCAAGGTATTTACAATCTCATTCAGCCTAATAGGGAGCACTTAACTTGGGCATGATATAAAGCCACTTAAGGATGTCATTCTTTTTAATATCCAAGAAGATATCCTACAAATTGCATCTTAGCACCCAGAGGTTGTTTATGGAGCAGGCTTGGCCTCTTCTGTAGATAGAGAAAAAGTAGTTATGAGTCCTGGGTTTGCTCATACAAAACTTAGTCTGAGTTACCTGAACCACTCAACTTTTCTCTGGCTTGTTTCTCCTTCTGACCCTTCTGACAATCTAGACAAATGGACTGAATACCCCTTCCCTCTTTCATGACCTTAACCCGATGGACATTAATGGATTTTACAGAAAGGCTGTCAGGAACAGTAAAAACAGGACATTAGGTGAGGTTTTCAAATATAGGTTCAAGGTTCCAGATGCTGTCAGAACCAACTGACTGGTATTCTTTTCTAACCTATCATTTCAACTAACTTCCTGAAACTTCGCCTGTGCCAAATGTCTTTTCTAATATAATTGTTCAAATATATCACAAAGATATGATAGTAAATATACTCTTGCCATGAAGAGAAATATATATCAACCCACTGTTGGCATTATGTAATTCATGATATATAATAAGTGAGATAAAATTGCATGCACTTTTGTTAAATTACATCGAAACTGTAATTCACTTTTGTAGCCTTTAGTGAGGAGAAAATACAGATGGTGTAAGCTACCAAATACTTAAGATATAACTTAACAACAGAGGAATAATAGGTAGAAAAATACAGTCAAATAAAGTGCTTCTTTCTCTACTTTTTGTTTCTTGATTTTCTCAACCAAACACGCAAGCAATGAGTACCCAAATGAGAAGCATGGGTCCCTTAAGTTTTATACTTTTTCAGATTCACTGTTGGGAGGATTTAGCTTCTCTGTAGATTCCTTATTACTCATCTGCATTTAAATTAAGCCCTGACCCCCCTCAGTCTCCTCACTCAATATAATCTTAATAAGGGTAGTTGGGTATATCAGTTTCTGCCAATTCCACAGTACATCACTCATTCGATGTCCAAATTCGTTTTTCATCCTCCACAATTTTTCCAGGGTCCATCATTATCTGTGACCATGATATACTGACCCCAAATTAATATAAAAGGAGAAACACATGAGAACAAAAAGTTATCAGTCTCTTCCTATTCAATTTATAATGTATCATATGGGTTTATTTTTGTGTATATATGATATATTATGTATACACACACACACATATATGTATATACACGCACACACACGGATGGCTTGAGTCAAATGCTTGTGCTCGAGGCTAAAGAACTATGACCAAGACTCAACATGAATGTGCCCATGAGAGAATCTATGTAGAAATTCACTGATTAAAAAAATCACCAACATAGACATACTCCAAACACGAAGCCGTGAGGAACTAAACTAATAATTTCAGGTTGAATAGAAAGAGATGGGAGACTACACTGAGGGAGAAAACAAGAGAGAATAAATATGCACTAAATAAAATATCAAGCTAATCTCCCAATTATGCTCTCTAATTAGAAATGAGACATAATGTTAAAGTACACGTGAAAACTGGACTTTGACATGTAAGAGTTGGTGGCCAAAATAGGCATGAAGATCAGTTCTAAATTCATAGAATGAAAGCCACGTTGGCCTCTAATCATTTATTTTACATAATTAACCACTTGGTCAAAAATGTATATTAATCATACCCATTTTTTTCAACTCTTACTAATTATGTTATTGAATAGAGATTCTGTTCTCATTTGTGAATCCTTAAACATACACACCAAATACATAGACTTAAGATTTTTTTTTTACTTTAACTTACTAATAAATATTCATGCTTTGACTAGAGTACTGAAAAATCTGAGGAAATCAAGTGTTTAATTATAGGGAATGCATCAGAACCAATTAAATGTTTTGCATTAATATATTAATACACCAAAAATAAAAAGAGAGTTGAATAATCTATCATTCTTTGGAAATTTAGATTCCTCCTAATACATCAATTGTTTTACTTGGACTTGATGCCTTTCAGTAAAATTTCATGCTAATGGGAAGACAAAAGTGAGTGAAAAGGCAACATTGTAAAGTCAGAAAATATTTTTAAGCCCTCTATCTGTTTTAATGTGTTTCCAAATAAAGGTAATGCTCTTTCCAGCCTTGGTGTTTGTTTAGTGCATGGCCTGGGGTGAAGAATGTGCTTCCCCTCCCCACCCTTATTTCCTAAGCGTCGTACATAGAGAGTCCTGTGACTAATTCCGGTAATAATATATAGGTATAGAAGGGGGTTTCATAAATCACTTTCACGGATAGCTTTTAAAATAAAACAAAAAAACCTGTGCATTCCTCTAGCCCTGACTTTTCCTACCAAAGCAGGGAAGGCTGTAGACAGATGACAGATGGCATGACCAGGAGGGAAATGGCCTGGATCCCTGAGTCACTGTCCAGAGGAGAACAGCCCTGGGAGTTGTTAAGTCCCATCTGAATGTGATGCGAGCAAGAACTTAGCTCTTAAAATATTAACCTATTGGAAATTCAGGGTCTGTCTGTCTGCTGCAATAGCTCCTGCTACTTACTGTGACTTCTGCAAAATTGGCCCTGGAAGTAGAATGTTGTCAAAAAATTAACCTTAAAATATGTTATGATGGCTTCATGGTCAGGTGAAGAACAGTGAAAAAATTATCTTAGAGGCTTGGAAATGTGGCAGATATTTGGATAAAACAACTCAGGTCAACCATCAGGATAAGCCTGTGGTTTTCCCATTCAAGTCTCCCTGTAGCATCACTAAATTGAAAGAGCGAGGATTGAGTGAGTAGGTGGGGAGGAAGCAAAGAATAAAGGAGATTTGAGAACTGTAATTAAAAAGAATGTATCAGGATATTCCTAGCACAAGACAGGATTTGGACCAACAGATGAGAAGTTTATTAGATACGGGGAGAATATACAGTGCTACAGAAAATAAATAAATAGATACTGATATAAATACATTTTTTGAAATCTTTTTTTAGGTACCTGAAAGCTATCAAAGTTACAGAGGATTTAGAAATAAGGATCCCCAAAAACAGGAAAATATCCAACAGTATGTCTTTCATTTTGCCCCATTTTTCCCCCTCGAAACTTTTGCAGATTCATAAGTTCCACAGGCTTAGAAGGTGAAAGAGAGTGCCGTTTAAAAGGCTGAGAAAAGCTGGTAGCAAAAATATAGAGCTGAAGGGACAAAAAATTAGAATTCAGAGCAATAGGGGTAGCCAAGTCTTGAGGAGTTAGGATACCAGAGAATAGAAGCATGATGTGAGCCCAACATTTTCACAGCGTTTCTTCTTGGGAAGAAGCAAATTGGTGGTAATTGGCATAGAAGCTGAAAAGCCAGGCAGGAAGTGGTGACCAAGAGACTAAGAAGCTGACCAGAGACTGTGGCAGTTTGAAGGCACTGGGGGCTTGTTGTGGGGATGGTGCAGGGACACAAAGTGCATTGATAATCTGAGCTCTGACAAGGAAGCTGGCCCTGGTCCTGCAGCATGAGCATTTCTAAACAGCAGTCAAACTGGCAGCAATAAATACTCTTTCAAAATGTTACTTTGAAATGATGAATATTCTTGATGAATATTTTTCTTGAGGAGATTTGCATTATTTTAGATTTTGGACATAAACAACACGTTAACTTTTATATGGCACCATTGAAAGTCTTCATAACTGAAAATGTCATAGCATACAACTTCACTTCCTTGATAATTTGTGTCTTCTTAGTTCTTACTAAGTCCCAAGACCTGTGTCAGATAACAGATACACAAGGTAGCTAAGACACCATTCATTTTCTGTAGAAGTTTATAACCTCGTGGGGAGTTATCTCTGAAGTCAGGTGCTACACTGGAGAGTATATACTGTGATAAAAGCAATCAAGGGGAGGCTGTGAAGACAAGTAAGGGGATCAATATCTCAAGGTGTGTCTGCAAGTCATTGCTACCTTATTCTCCCTTCAATAAGGAAAACAGTAGCCTTGAACATCATGTTCCTTATAGGACGGAATAATCAAATTTTTGGCATTTATATTTTAAAATTTCTGATATACATAGATATAGATATAGGTAGTACCTTGTTTTATGTACGCTTTATATACAGGAAAGTTTGCTCTGCATTTTTTTTTTTTTTTTTTTTTTTGGGTTCGGGGGCCCTCCCCT
>NW_020173109.1:283109-416953 GCF_003031525.2 Neophocaena asiaeorientalis asiaeorientalis | reverse complement strand
TTTTGTTTTTTTTTTTTTTTTTTTTTTTTTTGCGGTACGTGGGCCTCTCACTGTTGTGGCCTCTCCCGTTGCGGAGCACAGGCTCCGGACGCGCAGGCTCAGCGGCCATGGCTCACGGGCCTAGCTGCTCCGCAGCATGTGGGATCTTCCCAGACCAGGGCACGAACCTGTGTCCCCTGCATCGGCAGGCGGACTCTCAACCACTGCGCCACCAGGGAAGCCCTGCTCTGCATTTTTGATGATGGTTTGGAACATTATCTACAGTTTTACTCTAAAATAGTAGAAATTAAAAAGAAAATTATAATACCTGTTGTAAACATTAAACATGTCATTTGGTGATGGAGGACTCCAAAATAAAAGCTTCAGAATAAACACACACAAAAAACATATGTATATGTACATATACATATATCTGTATATGTAAATATACTACAGGTATGTTTTCTTTGTATATATAAATACGCATATCTATATCTCTAGATAATGTTATCTATATATGTATAATATATAATAATATATAATTATCAATATGTAATTCTATCTATGTATGTATCTAGATATATCTGTAACTATATAAATTGCATAAAATATTGTCCTCACTTTACAGATTGGAAAGTTGAAATTTAAAAGCTACGTAAGCTTTACAAGGCCATAAAGGTAATAAGTGAAGGAAGTAGAATTCAAAACCAGGTTCATGTAGCTAGCAGCACACACTCCATAATTCAAGGACCTAAGATAAGTATATAAGGAAAAGTTAAGGGACTAAGAGTTTGATTTCGTTTGTATCTCAACAATGACTAGCTCGGGATGACCACTTCATAATTATCCAGTTGTTTAAATAATCTTTGTTTCTTCCAATCTCACCAACATTTGGTGTAAAATAAAACTGCAGTAGTGGAAACGAACGATGATCATTTTGGGTTGGTTCTTAGGAAATGGTAGAACATTCAGCCAGCCTTGTACCCCAATTTCATAAATGCCACAGTTGCATCTTGAGTATTTATGAGCACCACAGAACATTTTCCTCTGCTGCTTCTAGACATATCTCTTGGGTCTCTGCCCTAACGTTTTTCACCATGACCAATATCTAGGCATATGGTCCAGTACCAAATTTCTGTGGCTACTTTGGGCTCCTGGCATGGATTCTACCCCCGGCAGCTCTCATCTTCAGATGTGCTCTGCTACTTTGCTGAAGAAACTTCTCTCCATGCCTTTTGGGTAATGATCTAGCAAGTGCTCTCGGTTTTACCACATAGGCATGTTACTGACAGCTTGTATAGTAGTTTTAATTGTATTACACAGTCCTATCTTACAGGTACTTGGATGTTAGCCATAGACATTGACTTTGAAATCACACTAAATGACTTACTTACAGCAGGTTCTGGTTACCACTGCTGTACCACTCACTCAAGAGCTGGTCCTGGGCTTCAGTGCTGTCCCTGGGGTCACCTGTTACATTTATTTTCATTGAGTGGCTGATAGAGAGTATAGTTGGGAAAACATCACTACAGACCTCTTGGACCTATATTTCCCATAGCAATTCACAGTGCAGTGTGGCCCCTTTTATATGGGTAAGATAATGGTGTTATGAGGAGGCAGTTTTGAGACTGCAGTTGGGTCTCCTTATTGCATTGGATATTCTAATAACACCTGGAGCAGCCTGGACTCTTCTAGTGAAAACCACAAATACACCCATTCAGCTTGCTATAATCCAGTGCCCTTACAGCTTCTTTCTCATGCAATTTGATGTAACCAGGCCAAGCTCTGCAGCCTTGACACTTTGACTGCACTTATGACCTGTCAACAGAAATGTGGTCTCTGACTGTGACTGAACAAGAATGGCCAGTGCCCTGTACCCACAGGCTGCTGCAGTATTTCCATTTTATTCCCTTCCTTTGGCATGCATCAGCAGCAACAGGCTGGACGAGGTTGTGGGAAAACCCTGCAGCTGGACATCATGCTTTTCATCTCTATTTGAGCCCATGTATGTCAGAAGGCAGCCCTAAAAAGCTGGGGCATTATGCTAAGTGAAATAATCCAGACAGAGAAAGATAAATACTGCATAGTATCACTCATAAGTGGAATCCTATAAACAATAGTCAAGCTCATAGAGAGTAGAAAAGCGGTTCCCAGAGATTGGAGCATGGGGGAAAGAGGGAGAGGCTGGCGAAAGGGTAAAAACTTTCTTCCATCAGATGTGCAAGGTCTGAAGATCAAATGTAAACCACATACATTGTTCTACATATACGTGGTGACTGTAGTTGGTAGCACTGCATTGTATAATGGAAATTTGCTATGAGTAGAAATTAAATGATGGAAATCCTTTCACAATGTATATATGTATATCAAATCACTACAATGTACAATTTAAATATCTTACAATTTTATGTCAATTATACTTCAACAGAGCTGAAATTTAAGCCTGCATATAAAATGGTGCCAGTTCTGTATTGTTAGACATAACCAAAAGATAAAATCCAGAGCTGATATGTGACCTAAGGGCAGTCTCTGGCTGTCATAACCCCAAGATGTTATTTCGATGAACAGTCAAACCCTTTAGACAAGAGAAAAACCAGTTAAGGGTAAACAGCAACTAGATTTTACAATGATTATTTTTACTCACTGAATCATCTGCCTCCTTACTTGATGGCATGTGTTAGCAAACTGCCTAGCCCCACTTATTGGGTGAAATTAGTTGGCAGAAGGGAAAGAAGAAATTTGTTAATGACATATAGAGTTGGCAAAGAGAGAATGGGTTTCTTTTCCCATTCATACTGATAATTGATAGAAGAATATGGAAATGTAAGGAAGAGAGAATTAGGCCTCATAAAATGATTAATTGCTAATTGTTTACTTTTCCAGATATTCCATAATGGATGCTAAGAGAGAAACTTGCTAATCCCTAAAAATGAGTAAGAAATATATTATATGTGTGCATGCCTCTGTGTTTGTAGTATATTTACTGAAGCAAATATGACTGGGAATGACCTTAGAGTTGATTTCTACTCCCGTGAGTCAAAGGAATTCTTTAGAATATTGTGAAGGAGTTATCATTTTAAATGTGGCTAATGTGTCTTTGGAAGCACTGTGATTGCAGATGGTAGAGAGTTGCATCTCCTATTTGTAATAATAGCAGTGAGAACAATGCTATTCATCAGAGGTGTTTCATGAGACAGGAGAAGAGTGCTGACTGCAGCCAAATGGAACGAGGATATAAAGGACACCAGCACAGCATGGGAAAGGATTCCCAGGAAAATTAATGTGTCCCCAAAGGGCTATCTGCTCCTTAATAATAAACATGATTTGAGAAAAATGAAAGCAAATGAATGTGAATACAGGCAAAAGTTAATCAAAGTAACTCTACTCAATGGCATCAACGAAAGAAGCAAGGAAATATGTGGAATTAAAATGTGGATATTACAAAAGAATGAATTAAGTCCCCTGCAATGGAGGATTTTATCCTCTCTACCTCTGCAAATCTTGTCCCATCTTCAGAGACTTCCTCAAGCCCACTTCTTCCAGGAAGCCTTCCCAGGAAATTCAAACTCACTTTAACTCAGTCTGTGTTGCCCAGGTCTCTCATGTGGCAATAAATCCTCTGTCTGTGTGTCTTAAAGACAGAGTGGAGAATGTCAGGAAAGAAGGGAGAAGCAGTTAACATTTAATTCACAGGACCCCATGTCTCCTCTCCCATAAATGGCCACTGCATTTTTCCAGTTGCTCAGGACACAAAAATTGAAGTCATCATGACTCTCTTTTATTTTTTAATAGAATTTACTGTTTAGAGTGTTTTAATTCACAGAAAAAAAAAAAAAAAAGTGAAGATGGTACAGAGTACCCGTACACCCTGAACTCAGTTTTCCTATTATGAACATTTTAGATTAGCATGGTAAATTTGTGACAGTTCTGAATCAATACTGATAAGTTTTTATTACTTCAAGTCCATCCTTCATTCAGCGTTCTTCAGCTTTTAACTAACGCCCTTTTTTCTGTTACAGGGTACCACCTTACATTTCCTTCTCATGTCTCCTTGGAGTCTTATTGGCTGTGCCTGTTTCTCAGACTTGCCTTGTTTTTGATGACTTTGACACCTTTGAGGAGTCATGGTCAGGTATTTTGTAGGATGTCCCACTATTAAAATTTGTCCAATGATTTTCTTCTGATTAGACACGGTGTATGGATTTTGGGAAAGAAGACACAGAGGTGATGTGCTATTTTCATCGCATCATAACTTTGACTCTTCTTTTTGTTTCACAGAGCACAGCCGACCCATTAACAAATCCTGTCGGCTTTTCCACTGGTGTATTTCCAGAATCTAATCAGTCACAACACTCCACAACAACCACCCTTAACCACGTCTTCATCATCTTTCTCTCAGATGATTGTTGTAGCTTCTTAATTGATCTCCCTTCTTTCACCTTTCCCCCCACAGAGAAGCTAGAGTTTTAAAACCTAAGTTAAGCCATTTCACTCAACTCAAAACCTCCTGTGAATTCCCATTTCACTCAATGGAAAGGTCCTAAATTCTTTACAATGGCCTGTGGGGCCCTACATGGTCTAGCCCTTGCCATGTCTCAGACCCCATCTCCTCGAAGTTTATACTCACAAGCCACAGCCTTCCTTTTTCATCTCCTTCTGTAAAGGTACTCCTGGTTCAGCGTTAAAAGGGTTAATAGTCATCTGTTCTTGTCATCTCCCAAGGGGGCAGTGGAATCCCAATGAGATGGTACACTCCGATACCACTGCTCCTTGTATCTACTATATGTTTTACTGAGACAGATCATCTGCTGAGGTTAGAAGTACCACACAAGAGCTGCAAACTGTGAAGCCTACTGGATTCCAAACTTGGTTTGAGTCCTATACACCACAAAATAATTTGTATAATCTATGTTAACTTAGCAAGATCCTACGAAAGAATCCACTGTAAAGGTTTTCAGGCCAACCCTATAATCTAGGATAAATAAGAATAATAGTCATCATTGTTTACACTAACCATGAGCCAGACACAGTGCTAACCCCTTTAGATGCCTCATACATTATCATATTCATCAGTCACCTTCTCAGAGAGTCTTTCCCAGTCCCCTTGGAGCAGGAACTCCCATAGTCCTAGATCATCTAGTAATAAGCTAGGAGAGGGTAGAGCCAGAATTTTACCTGGGTCTCTTTTAACTTCAAACTTCTTCACACGGCGATCACTATCCAGTCAATACCTTATCATCTCCTCAGTGACCATTTTTGTTCTCTTTTGTTTTGTTTTGCTTTTTTCCCACCAACCCAGGTTTTTTATGACCATGATGTTTCTCCTGCCCTTCACGTCTCTCTAGAACACTTGTGTTTTCTTCAGCACCATAAACGACATGTTTCAACTGTGAACTCACATGAAAACCTCTTATTTGGAAGTGGTCTTCCACTCTTAAGATCTATGCTGCTTACTGTCTGCAGTCGCCTTGTGGGGCTTTTTCAGAACTATGTTATTCAGTAGATCTTTTCATAGTTACTGTACCACCTTACTAGAAGAGATGACTATTGATAAAAGAGACCATGTTTTATGTACACTTGTAACTTTCTCTGTCCTCAAAATTGTTCTAAATATATTGGTTATTTAATCATATTGCTTGAATTAGAAGCTTTGTGTAATGATGCGGACATTCTCCACAGTATATATATTCAGTGAAAAAAAATTATAGTATGATGTACATAGCATAATTATAGAATGATGTGTTACAAATGTGATTTAAAAGAAGGTAAAGATATATTAGTATTTACTTGTATATGTATTCATAAAATCTCTAGATGGACACATATGAATACAAAAGTATGATTACCCATTTGGGGTGGGGAAGATCTGTTCACATAGAAATAGAAGTGGGAGAAATTTTTTTCATAATTTTTTTTGAATCTTTAACTGTGATAATATATTACCTATTTAAATGAATAAATAGGGAATTCCCTGGCAGTCCAGAGGTTAGGACTTGGCACTCTCACTGCAGTGGCCCGGGTTCCATCCCTAGTTGGGGAATTAAGACCCCGCAAGCCACGTGGCACAGCCAAAAAAAAAATGAATAAATCAAAGAAGCAGTTAATATAAATATATAGAAACGTATCTGGGATAAATGGCCTTGCTTACCCTGTAAGCTGAGTGTGCAGACGATAGAAAAACTCTGACTTTAAATCTGCACACTTTATAGTCAGATCTCTTTCAAAGCACCTAATACTTTTGTTGTTAAAATGGACATTTTTTTTTTAAAGTATAAGTCCCACACTATAAATGACCAGACTAAAAACCTGAACGTGAGCAACTTGAGCAATATCTAACCTCAAGGGAAATGACCATTCTTTGGACCCTCTGTAGGTTTGTAGCCTATATATGGGTGACCAGGTGATAATTTTCTGCATCTAAATTTCCATTTATTGCCCTATCTCTTTGCTTCAGCGTATCAGTTGCCTCCCATTGCTGTGACGATTTACCACAAAATTAGTGACTAAAGATAGCACCCTTTCACTGTATCACCGCCATGTAGCTCAGGAGTCCACATACAGCGGGGTTTGACTTCCTCCTCTAAATATAGAGAATCTCACAGGCCAAAACCAAGGTGCAGGCAGAGCTGCATTCCTTACTAGAGACTGGGAGAGAATCCACTTCCAGGTTCATGCAGGCGCTTGGCAGAATTTGGCCTGCATTTCCAAGATGGCTGTCCCCTGGGCATCATAATCAACTTCTAGGGGCTACCCACTTTCCTTGGCTTGTGGCCCCAACAATGGTGGGTGGGAGTACCTCTCTCCCTCCCCTTCCTCTGCTTCTGTCTGACTGCAGCCCGAGAAGCTTCTCTGCTTTTAAGGGCCCATGTGATTTTATTGGACCCACCTGAATAATCCAGGATAATCTTCCCATCTCAGTGTCTGCAACCTAATTCACATCTGCAGTGTCCCTGTTGCTATGTTACTTAACATATTCACAGGTTCCAGGGATCAAGATGTGGGCACCTTTCATGGATGGCATTAATCTGCCTAGTGCTTTTGTAGGGTTCTCTTGTGATCACCAGGAAACTCAGTGGATCTGAGTAGTCCAAGAAAAGGGACTTCCTCTGAAACACAAAAGGTACAGTATCCAGTATAGTGCTCTATGTAAAAGACGATAAAAATATGAGGCAAAAATGATTGTAAATATTGATCCTTGGTTTCCTAAGCTGTTTCCTCCAGATTTGTTATGGTGTGAATCATTCTAGAGCATTAATTAAGCAATCAATATTAAAATACCACCTCTGCCACTGAAGAGGTATGACTTTAATTCAATTTCCTGAGTCACTGTTACTTTCATTTCTATTTGTTTTGAAAAATATGTAAATAGTGTGATGATTAGTTGAAAAATCAGACAAAATTTAAAAATTCATACTTGTTCTTTTAAATGTCTCACCTTGGAAATCTGCTTTACATAATGTTATTCTCTAGCCTGCCACTCAGAGCTGCATTCCATTGCAAATACAAGAGTTGAATCATTCTCTAAAATTGTAATCATGGGGGGGCATAAGAAGGAGGCTGAGGGAAGAACTAGAGAGGCAGGGGAGAGGGGCCCTCCGGGAGGAGTGGGAGAGGAGTGGAGGGTGACTGCCCCGCCCACTGGGGCCCAAGGAGCCTGCTGCACTGCCAGGCCAATCCTGTGCCCTCCAAATCCCCCTCCAGGCCACATGGGTCCTTGGGGGAATAAGAGGGTGCCCAGGGAGATCAGGACAGGCAGGTGGGAGGGGCACTGTGGAACAAGCAGGCGAGGAGAGGAGGGCATTTGCCCCACCCACTCAAGCCCAGAAAACTTGCTAGGCTCCCAGGTGAGGGCCCCTGCCCTCTGAGACTGAGGTGGGGGGCACACCTGGGCCCCTTCTGTTCCATGAGCCTAAGCCCCACCCCCTGACAGTCCCCAGGGCCTTTTCCAGCCCTGTGGGTCCTGAGCATTGGCCCCACCCACCACCCAAACCTCACCCTTGCTTAGGCCCCACTCTCCACAGCCAAGGCCTTCCCTCCCACCCTCTTTTTTTTCCCCTTTCCCTCTTCTTCTTTTTCACTATTGTGGTACTGATGTACCTTCCAGTTGTTGATTCATCTGTATTTTTATTTTTACATTCTTTCTAACATATCTGTTAGTTTCCTAGTCTAATTTTATTTTTTATTTTGTTATTTTTCTCTCCCTCTCTTTTTTTTTTTTTTGCCACCCCACATGGCTTGCGGGATTTTATTTCTGAGCCCGGGTTCCTGGGAAACCTTCTGAAGTGGGATTTCTGAGTCTGAACTACTGGACTAGCAGAGAACTTCAGAACACAGGGAGTATTCATCAGAGTGAGGTCTCACGGAGTTCCTCATCTCAGCACCAAGACCCAACTCTACCCAAAACCCTACAAACTCCAAGAACACAGTCCCACTCTTTAAAAAAAACAAATAAAATGGCAAAAAAATATGTCACAGATGAAAGAGCAAGTTAAAAACCTACAAGACCAAATAAATGAAGAGGAAACAGGCAATCTACCTGAAAAAGAATTCAGAGAAATTAGAGTAGAGATGAACCAGAATTTCATAAATAGAATGGAAGCACAGATTGAGAAAATACAAGAAATGTTTAACAAAGATCTAGAAGAACTAAACAACAAACAAACAGAGAGGAACAGCACAATAAATGAAATTAAAAATATACTAGAGTGCTTCCCTGGTGGCGCAGTGGTTGAGAGTCCGCCTGCCAATGCAGGGAACCCGGGTTCATGCCCTGGTCCGGGAGGATCCCACATGCCACGAAGCGGCTGGGCCCATGAGCCATGGCCACTGAGCCTGTGCGTCCGGAGCCTGTGCTCCCTAACGGGAGAGGCCACAGTGGTGGGAGGCCCACGTACAGCAAAAAAAAAAACCCAAAAAAACAAAAAAAAAAAACACTAGAAGGAATCAATAACAGGATAACAGACGCAGAAGAATGAATAAGTGAGCTGGAAGACAAAATGGTGGAAATAACTGCCGAAGAGCACAATAAAGAAAAATGAATGAAAAGAATTGAAGACGATCTCAGAGACCTCTGGGACAACACTAAACACACCAACATTCGAATTACAGGGGACCAAGAAGAAGAAGAGGAAAAGAAAGGGTCTGAGAAAATATTTGAAGATATTATAGTGGAAAACTTTCCTAACATGGGAAAGGAAATAGTCAAGTCTAGGAAGCACAGAGAGTCCCATACAGGATAAACTCAAGGAAAAACACACCAAGACATATATTAATCAAACTAACAAAAATTAAATTTAAAGAAAAAATATTAAAAGCAACAAGGGAAAAACAAAAAATAACATACAAAGGAATCCACGTAAGGTTATCAGCTGATTTTTCAGTGGAAACTCTGCAGGCCAGAAGGGAGTGACAGGATATAAAGTGATGAAAAAGAAAAACCTACAACCAAGATTACTCTACCCAGCAAGGATCTCATTCAGATTCGATGGAGAAGTCAGAAGCTCTTCAGAGAAACAAAAGCTAAGAGAATTCAGCACCACCAAACCAGCTCTACAACAAATGCTAAAGAAATTTCTCTAAGCGGGAAAGACAAGAGAAGAAAAAGACCCACAAAATCAAACACAAAACAATTACGAAAATGGTAATAGGAACATACATATCGATAATAACCTTGAATGTAAATGGATTAAATGCCCCAATCAAAAGACACAGACTAGATGAATGGATACAAAAACAAGACCCATATATATGCTGTCTACAAGAGACTCACTTCAGACCTAGGGACACATACAGACTGAAAGTGAAGGGACGGAAAAAGATATTCCATGCAAATGGAAATCAAAAGAAAGATGGAGTACTAACACTCGTATCAGATAAAATAGACTTTAAAATAAAGACTGGTAAAAGAGATAAGGAGGGACACAACATAATGATCAAAGGATCAATCCAAGAAGATATAACAATTATACATGTTTATGCACTCAACAGAGGAGCACCTCAATACATAAGGCATATGCTAACAACCATGAAAGGAGAAATCAACAGTAACACAATAATAGTAGGGGACTTTAACACCCCACTTACATCAATGGACAGATCATCCAAACAGAAAATAACTAAGGAAACACAAGCTTTAAATGACACAATAGACCAGATACATCTAATTGATATTTATAGAACATTCCTCCCAAAAGTGGCAGAATACACTTTCTTCTCAAGTGCACATGGAACATTTTCCAGGATAGATCACATCTTGGGTCTTCAGAAAATTTAAGAAAATTGAAATCGTATCAAACATCTTTTCTGACCACAATGCTATGAGATTGGAAGTCAATTACAGGAAAAAAAAAACTGTAAAAAACACAAATAAACAATGAGCTACTAAATAACTAAGAGAACACTGAAGAAATCAAAGAATAAATAAAAAAATACATAGAAACAAATGACAACAAAAACACAATGACCCAAAACCTATGGTACAGAGCAAAAGCAGTTCTAAGAGGGAAGTTTATAGCAATTCAATATCACTTCAAGAAACAAGAAAATTCTAAAATAAACAATCTAACCCTACACTTAAAACAACTAGAGAAAGAAGAACAAAGAAAACCCTAAGTCACTAGAAGGAAAGAAATCATAAAGATCAGAGCAGAAATAAATGAAATAGAAATGAAGAAAACAATACAAAGACCAATACAAATAAAACCTGTTATTTTGAGAAGTTAAAGTTGTTAAACCCTTAGCCAGACTCATCAAGAAAAAAAGGGAGAGTATGCAAATCAATACAATTAGAAATGAAAAGGGAGAAATCACAACTGATACTGCAGAAATACAAAGGATTATAAAAGACTACTACAAACAACTATATGCCAATAAAATGGACAACCATGAAGAAATAGACAAATTCTTGGAAAGGTACAATTTTCCAAGACTGAACCAGGAAGAATTAGAAAATATAAACAGACATATCACAAGCAACGAAATTGAAACTGTAATTAAAAATCTTCCAACAAACGAAAGTCCAGGAACAGATGGCTTCACAGGCAAATTCTGTCAAACATTTAGAGAAGAGCTAATACCGATCCTTCTCAAACACTTCCAAAAATTTGTAGAGCGAGAAACTCTCCCAAATTCATTCCACAAAGCCACCATCACCGTGATACCAAAACCAGAAAAAGATATCACAAAAAAAGAAAACTACAGGCCAATATCACTGATGATCATAGATGCAAAAATCCTGAACAAAATACTATCAAACAGAATCCAACAGCACATTAAAAGGATCATACACCATGATCAGTTGGTATTCATCCCAGGGATGCAAGGATTCTTCAATATATGTAAATCAATCAATGTGATACACTTATTAACAAATTAAGGAATAAAAAACATATGATCATCTCAATAGATGCAGAAAAAGCTTTTGACAAAATTCAACACCCATTTATGATAAAAACTCTCCAGAAAATGGGCATAGAGGGAACCTACCTCAACATAATAAAGGCCATATATGACGAACCCACAGCAAGCATCATTCTCAATGGTGAAAAACTGAAGGCATTTCCACTAGGATCAGGAACAAGACAAGGATGTCTACTCTCACCACTATTATTCAACATAGCTTTGGAAGTCCTAGCCACAGCAGTCAGAGAAGAAAAAGAAATAAAAGGAATACAAATTGGAAAAGAAGAAGTAAAACTGTCACTATTTGCCGATGACATGATACTATACATAAAAAATCCTAAAGTTGCCACCAGAAAACTACTAGAACTAATCTGTGAATTTGGTAAGGTTGCAGGATACAAAATTAATGCACAGAAATTGCTGGCATTCATCTACACCAACAATGAAAAATCAGAAAGAGAAATTAAGGAAACACTCCCATTTACCATCACAACTAAAAGAATAAAATACCTAGGAATAAAACTACCTAAGGAGACAAAAGACCCATATTGCAGGAAACTATAAGACACTGATGAAAGAAAATAAAGGTGACACAAAAAGATGGAGACATATACCATATTCTTGGATAGGAAGAATCAACACTGTGAAGATGAATATACTGCCCAAAGCAATCTACAGATTCAATGCAATCCCTATCAAACTACAAATGGCATTCTTCACAGAACTAGAACCAAAAAAATCATACAATTCATATGGAAACACAAAAGACCCTGAATAGCCAAAGCAATCTTGAGAAAGAAAAATGGAGGTGGAGGTATCAGGCTCCACGACTTCAAATTATATCACAAAACTACAGTAATCAAGATAGTATGGTACTGGCACAAAAACAGAAATATAGATCAATGGTATAGGATAGAATGCCCAGAGATAAACCCATGTAGATGTGGTCAACTAATTTATGACGAAGGAGGCAAGAACTTACAATGGAGAAAAGACAGCCTCTTCAATAAGTGGTGCTGGGAAAACTGGACAGCTACATGCAAAAGAATGAAATTAGAACACTACCTAACACCATACACAAAAATAAACTCCAAATGGATTAAAGACTTAAATGTAACCAGAAACCATAAAACTTTTAGAGTAAAAAATAGGAATAACACTCTTTGACATAAATCACAGCAAGATCTTTTCTGACCCACCTCCTGGAGTAACAGAATTAAAAACAAAAATAAACAAATTGGACTTAATTAAACTTAAAGCTTTTGCACAGCAAAGGAAACCATAAACAAGACAAAAAGACAACCCTCAGGATGGGAGAAAATATTTGCAAATGAAACAACAGACAAAGGATTAATCTCCAAGATATACAAACAGCTCATGGAATTTAATATCAAAAAAAACAACCAATCCAGTTAAAAAATAGGTGGAAGGCCTAAATAGACCTTTCACCAAGGAAGACATACAGATGGCCAAGAGGCACATGAAATTATGCTCAACATCACTGATTATTAGAGAAATGCAAATCAAAACTACAATGAGATATCACCTCACACCAGTCAGAATAGCCATTATCAAAAAAGCTAGAAACAATAATTGCTGGAAAGGTTGTGGTGAAAAGGGAACACTCCTACACTGTTGGTGGGAATGTAAGCTGATACAACCACTATGGAAGGTTCCTTCAAAAACTAAAAGTAGAACTACCATATAACCCAGCAATCCCACTACTGGGCATATACCCTGAGAAAACCATAATTCAAAAAGAGACATGCACCACAATGTTCATTGCAGCATTATTTACAATAGCCAGGACATGGATCCAACCTAAATGTCCATCGACAGATGAATGGATAAAGAAGATGTGGCACATATATACAATGGAATATTACTTAGCCATAAAAAGAAACGAAATTGAGTTATTTGTAGTGAGGTGGATGGACCTAGAGTCTGTTATACAGAGTGACGGAAGTCAGAAAGAGAAAAACAAATACTGTATGCTAATGCATATATATGGAATCAAAAAAATACGGTACTGATGAACCTAGTTGCAGGGCAGGAATAAAGATGTAGACATAAAAAAAGACTTGAGGACATGTGGTGGGAAGGCAAAGCTGGGGCGAAGTGAGAGTAGCGTCAACATATATACACTACCAAATGTAAAATAGTTGGCTGGTGGGAAGCATCTGCATAGCACAGGGAGATCGGCTTGGTGCTCTGCGATGACCTAGAGGGCTGGGATAGGGAGGATGGGAGGGAGGCTCAAGAGGGAGGGGATATGGTGACATGTGTATGCAAATGGCTGGTTCACTTTGTTGTGCAACAGAAATTAACATGGTATTGTGAAGCAATTTACTCCAATAAAGATCTATTTTAAAAAATTGTAATCATGTAAATCCCTTTTAAATGTTAGATTCATAATAAATAGCATGTCCAATATTCCTCAATTTGTTATCACCAGCAAATTGCTTGATGCATTGTTTTCTTCCAAGTTTTGATCATTAATTAAGAGGTTTTTGGTGACTGAACATTGCCCAGCCCTATACACCTCATTAAGAACCTCCTGGCACAAGAGCCATTGGGTCATTTATCAGTCCTGATTGCCCTCAGTCTCCCAGCTCACTTACATATGAAAGTCTCATCAAATCTCACTGCAATCAGAGCTGTGGGCCAGGCTCTGAGATGTTGTCAGAGACCACCACAGACATTCAAGAGGGCCCACAGTGAAATCAGCACCCTCTGAATTAATATGAGATTCAGAGTCAGACCTTTGTCCATAACTAACTATAGTCCACAGAACAATAAATCTGAGGTAGGAATGGAAAAGGAGAGAGTAGATGTGTGTGAGAAATATTTAAGTAATAGTATTGGTATGACTATGGAATAGATGCAGGAAATGAAAGATGCTCAAATTATAATTTTTCTTGCCTTCAATAACTGGATGGATAGGGATGCCATTCCTTTGGAGAATACAGAAGAACAGTAGTTCTTGTGTGTGTGTCTGTGTGTATGTCTGTGTTTGTGTGTATGTCTGTAGTGTTTGTGTGTGTGTCTGTGTATATGTCTGTGTGTATCTCCATGTGTGGGTGTGTCTGTATGTGTGTGTGTGTGTGTGTGTGTGTGTGTGTGTGTGTGTGTGTGGTGGCTGTGAACATACTGTGGAGTTGTAAGAAGTCTATTTTTATAAAGTATTTTCGATACATTTCAGTAATATCTAAATAGTTATATCCAGTAGTCATTTCAGTACATGTGTCTGATATCCAGGAGTGTGGTCTGAATTTAGATAATGGAGTGGTCACAGTTCAGGTGTGCAAAATAGAGTCAGGGGACCATTGAGAATCTGGTCTCAGACACATCCCTGCACCGAGAACTGGAATTTTCTGTGAACTGCACCAAACTCAAGGATACCAGCAAGTTTTAAAGCACCATCAGCCCCCTGCAACCTAGTGGTCTCACCTCCGTTCCCTTTGCAACTATGTAACCATTTTGTATCCCAACCACTCCTCTTTAACAAGCACCCTTACTTCTTTCTAGGTGCAATTACAATTCTTGATAAACAAGTCATGTAGCTAACTGTGGCCTTGAGGTTTTTGCCTTTATAAGCCTCCTCCATTCTGTGGTCCAGCAGAACACAATTCAAGTGCTTCTTGAAACTCTGTTTCTTGGGCTGCAGTTCTAAAAAAAAGAACCCAAGGAAACACCTCTTTATTTCAATCAGGTCTTTGTTTCTGAAATGTTAATTAACAGATTTGGATTCCATCATAATATACATAGTAATTCACAATACACAGGTAGATGAACTCCATCAGGAAGAAGCTGTATAAAGGAAAAAACAAAGAAAGTATTGAGAAGAACCTTAACAACTATAAATGGAGACAGCTGAGTCCAGCCAGGAATGCAAGCCTATAAATCTATTAAACAAGGAAACAGTAGTTTCAGAGGGATGACAGCATTCATCAGCAGCAAATATTGCCAGCTAATCTGGAGCATAATGCAGTATGCTATTATTAAAGTCTTCTCTGTAACTTTCAATCAACTTCGTATATAGACAATGAACACAAAACAAAGACACCTGGCTTTGAAACTAAGGTGTGCCTGTGATGGAATCACAGCTCTGTCACTTGAAGAGTGGCATGGAGCAAGTTATGTCACTTCTCTAAGCCTCACTATATCCACATGTCACATCCAGAGGGTGATGCCTCCCCACAGAATGGAGAGGTTTACTGGTGATGATATATTTTAAGCAGCAAATATTGCTCCCATGCCAATTTAAATTAAGTGGGGTGTGGGGCAAGACTTGGGTCACTTTTGTTCATTGCTACATCCCCAGTTTCCATAAGAGTGTTTTTGACATAGTAGGTATTCTATAAACTTTATTTAATGAATAAGTAGTAGATACTTCCTTTACCAACCCTTGCATTGTATGGACCTGTACAATGCATTGTTGATAGATTTTAGTGACCGGTATAAAACCTGTTGAAATGTTTGAAGAGATAAATGGGATTTCTGGAATTTCATCTTTGTACTGGAGGAAAATTGATAATTTAATTATGAGGTGATTTACTAACAATTGAAAAGTGGTCCTGAGTTATAGATGCGTTTCAGTTCAAGTTATTTGGACAAAATATATTAAGGGACTCATGTATTTAAGTAAATGTGCCAGATTCTGAAGGAGATGCAAAGAAAAGTAGGAGAGATACTGCTAACCAATAAATCTGCAATTTATTTCAATAAAAATAAAAAGACTTGCTGTTCTTATAACTTAGAAAAAGTGAAAATGGGGATTTGACAGACAAAGACAGCAATTAACCCCTCATACACATTCCTTTCAGGATAACTTTACCCAAGTCAGCAGGACAGACTGTCACTGGGAAAGGGAAATGTAGCACCCCCAACTTACACAGCAACCTCTTGTATAGCTTTTTCCTTTTAAAACAATGTCCTTCTCTCACATCTTTTCACTTAATGTCAATAATCATCATGAAAAGTGAAATATTCTACACTTTGATTCCGTTAACTGTGTTATAAATCATACACTATCCTAGAGAGAGGAATATGAAAGATCATATAAAATTTCCTCATTTTAATACATGAAGAATGAAGAAACTAGAACTTATTAACATTAAATAATTTCTCCATGTGAACTTCTTTTCGGATTTTATAATCTATTTCTTTGTATAAAATACATGCTTACTATAGAAATTTTTAAAAAGAAAAACTAAAGACAGCAAAAAATACTATGAAATATTTTACAAAAATTTACCTGATGAAAATAAACTTCCATTTCCAAAGTAGTAACGAGATAGAAGTTTATATCTCCCAAAATATTTCTGTTTTTTTATATTTACGTTTTAATTTACGTTTTCAGTTCTCTCTGATTGCATAAGTTTTATTTTGTATTTATTTATTTTTATTGGGGTATACTTGCTTTACAATGTTGCATTAGTTTCTGCTGTACAGCAAAGTGAATCAGCTATATGTATACAGATATCCCCTCCCTCTTGGACTTCCCTCCCCTGCCATCCCACCCATCTATGGAGGTTCCTTAAAAAACTAAGAACAGAACTACCATATGACCCAGCAATCCCACTACTGGGCATATACCCTGAGAAAACCATAATTCAAAAAGACACATGCACCCCAATGTTCACTGCAGCACTATTTACAATGGCCAGGTCATGGAAGCAACCTAAATGTCCATCAACAGATGAATGGATAAAAATGTGGTACGTATATACAATGGAATATTACTCAGCCATAAAAAGGAATGAAATTGGGTCATTTCCAAAGTGATATATTCCTAAGTGGGCTTTTCTCCAAGTGTTGGTTCAAGCATCCAAATAGATTTGTCTTTTACAGTGGTTTCAAGGTAACAGAATAAAGACAAAAGCCAAACAAATGCAAGAACATGGAAGAACATGCCTGGGAGCTTTCATGAGCCAAGCTGGTAAGCAGTGCTTCATTTTAGTTCATGTTCTATTATTGGTTAGAATTGAGAACCTGCTTATCCTACCAGCTAATCCCCAACGCCCTTAAGGACCGTCATGATAGTTTGCCTGCAAAAAAGCAGCACGTATATCTTCACTTGATCCAGGAAATAATCATCCACAGTGAATTACCTTCCTCTACTTTTTCCAAAATACCCCAAACTGCTTGCTAACACCTTGCAACAAAGCAAAGAGTCCCAAATGTACTGGAAGGCAAATTGGAAACGCTTCCTGGCTTCCAAATTCCACACTAATAGTATGCTTGCCAAGCAGAAACTGTCTCATGTGTTTCCTATTTTTAATCTATATTATGGACTGAATGTTTTTGTCCCCTGCAAAATTCATAGGTTGAAGCCCTAACTCCTAATGTGATGGTATCAGGAGGTGGGACCATTGGGAGGTAATTAGTTTTAGATGAGGTCATGAGGGTGGAGCCCCCATGATGGGATTAGGGCCTTTACAAAAAGACACCAGAGAGCTTGCTTCCTCTTCTTCTCTCCATGAACATACACCTAGGAGAGGCCATGTGAGCACACAGCAAGAAGGCAATGGTATACAAGCCGGGAAGTGGGCCCCCAACCAGCCACCACATCTGCCAGCACCTTGATTTCGGACTTCCTAGCCTCTAGAATCGTGGGAAATAAACGTCTGTTTATTCCAACCTCATTTATGGTATTTTATTATAGCAACATGAGCTAACTAAGACACTCTACTATTGAAACTAAAGTGATGGCAGATGGGTTCTCATACAGCACAAACTCAAGACTATATGACTTCTGCTAATTTTGTTGGTGACTTGGTTTTATTTTTGTCACAACTTAGCCATATAACCTCATATAACTGGAAGGAGATTTGAATATGTTGTCTAGCTATGTCCACAAAGTAGAAAAAGGCAATTTTTTCAGAAGCTAAACAGCTCTGCCACATAAATTATAGAGGTATGGTTAGGCAATAATGTTTATTTATTATAGCAATATGTATAGCAGCAAAATATTCAAATAAGACAAATGCCAAATGCAACAATATTCCTGTCCTTACTAAGTCTTTCAGCAGTATTTGAAGCTATTGAACATTTCTTTGTCCTCAAAACAGTCCTTTCTCTTGACCTCTGTGAAAACACACTGTCCTTATTTTCCTTCTCCTCAGGTCCTTGGCAGGCTCCTTTTCCCCTGCCCATTTGTCAGGGTTGGATTCTGGCCTCAGCATCCTTTTTTTGTATGGTCCATTCCCCCTGAGCAATCCAATCAACTCTTTTAATTTTAATTATTGTCCAAATCCTGATGATTTTCATATGTTTTTTCAACTCAAATACACCTTCTGAGTTTTAGGCACATATCTTCAATTCTCTGGTAGACAAATCTGGAAGTTCCACAGGCAATCTTTCTTTTTTTTTTTTTTAATGAAGAAATAAAGATCATCCCTTTTCTACGCCACTAACTGGACTCCTTTTCTGACGTGTTTGGTCGTTTTTTTCTCTCATGATGGAGACCTGAGCACCACCTTCACTCTTCTTCTCTATCACTATTCTTAGCTAATCAATCTCAAACCCTGTCAGTCTAATCTCACTTGTGCTTTTTGAGTTACAGGCATTTTCCCACTCCTAATGCTATTGGTTTAATTCTGTTTAATTCACCATCATCTTTATTAAGGACTATAGACAATTTCTCTTAATTGGTCTTCCTCCTGGACTCTCCACCTCTTATTTTTAATACTAGATTCAGAATAATATCACTAGGTTCAGAATAATATTGCTAAAGGGTGTGTGACCAAGATGGTGGAATAGGAAGAGCCTGAGCTTCTGAGCTATGAACAGACTAATTTGAGTAATGAAATTGAATCAGTAATAATAATAACCATAGTAATAGTAATAATAATAGCAAAAGCTCCCAACAAACCAAAGTCCAGAATCAGATTGCTTCATAGGTGAATTCTACCAAACATTTAAAGAAGAATTAACACCTATCCTTCTCAAACTATTCCAAAAAATTAAAGAGGAAGGAATGCTTTTGAACTCCTTCCATGAGGTCAGTATCATCTTAATATCAAACCTAATAAAGACACCACAAAAAGGAAAATTATAGGCAAATATCACTAATAAACATAAAAGCAAAAATCCTTAAAAAATATTAGCAAACCAAATTCAATAATACATTAAGAGGGTTATACGCCATGATCAAATGGGATTTATTCCAGGGATGCAAGGATGGTTCAAGAACTATAGATCAATCAGCATGACACACATTAACAAATTAAAAAATAACATTCTTACAATCATCTCAATATATGCAAAAAAAGCTTTTGACAAAATTCAACATTGATTTAAGATTAAAAACTCTCACGATAATAGACATAGAGGGACCATACATCAACATAATGAAAGCTGTGTATGACGAAACCACAGCTAACATCATACTCACTGATGAAAAGCTGAAAGCATTTCCTCTAAGATTAGAAACAAGACAAGAACACTCACTCTTGCTATTTTTATTCAACATACTGTTGAAAGTCCTAGCCACAGAAATCAGACAAGGAAAACTAACAAAAGGAATTTAAATTGGAAAAGAAAAAGTAAAGATGACATGATACTATATATACAAATTCCTAACAGTAACACCAAAAAAGTATTAGAAGTAATAAATGGATTCCATGAAGTTGCAGAATACAAAACTAATATACAGCAATCCATTGTGCATCCATACTATAATAACAAACTATCAGAAAGAGAAATTAAGAAAACAATCCCAGTTATAACTGCAGCAAAAAGAATAAAATACCTAGGAATAAATCTAACCCAGGAGGTAAAAGACTTGTACTCTGAAAAGTATAAAACACTGATGACAGAAATTGAGGACAACACAAACAAATAGAAAAATATACCATGCTCATGGATTGAAAGAATATTGCTAAAATGACCACATTGCCCAAGGCAATCTTAAGATTCAATGACATTCCTATCAAAATACCAATGACTTTTTTCACAGAATTAGAACAAATAATTCTAAAAATTCTACGGAAACATAAATTACCCTGAACAGCCAAAGCAATCTTGAGAAAGAAGAACAAAAGTGAACAAAGTCACTTTAAACTATACTACAAAGTTACAGTGATCAAAACAATATGGTACTGGCACAAAATCAGACACATAGATCAATGAAATGGAATAGAGAGCCCATAAATAAACTCATGTTTCTATGGCCAATTATTCTATGAAAAGGAGGCCAGAACATACAATGGGAAAAAATAGTCCCTTTGATAAATGGTGTTGGGAAAACAGGACTGCTACATGCAAATGAATCCAACTGGACTACTTTCTCAGCTCATATACAAAAATAAATTCAGTGTAAATTAAAGACTTAAACGTAAGACCTAAAACCATAGAATCCTAGAAGAAAACATAGGCAGTGCACTCTTTGACATAGGTTCTTGGAAATATTTTTTGGACCTGTCTCCTCAACCAAGGGAAACAAAAATAAACAAATGGGTCTACATCAAAGTAAAAAGCTTTGAACAATGAAGGTAACTATCAACAAAACAAAAAGGCAGCCTACTAAAAGGGGGAAGATATTTGCAAATAATATATATGGTAAAGTGTTAATATCTAAAATATAGAAAGAACTCATGCAACTCAATGTCAGGACAACAAAGTAACCAATTTAAAAATGGGCAGAGGACATGAATAGACATTTTTCTGAAGAAGACATACAGATGGCCAACAGACACATAAAAACATGGTCAACATTACCAATTAACATGGAAATGCAAATCAAACCACAATGAGATACCACCTCATACCTGTCAGAATGACTGTCATCAAAAAGGCAACAAATAACAAGTGCTGTTGAGAATGTGGAGAAAAGGGAACCCTTCTGCACTTTTGGTGGGATTGTAAATTGGTATAGTCACAATGAAAAAACAGTACGGAGATGTCTCAAAAAATTAAAAATAGAACTGCCATAGAATTCAGCAACTTAACTTCTGTGTATTTACCTAAATAAACAAAAACTCTAATTTGAAAAGATATAGTCACCCCAATGTTTATTGCAGCATTAATTACAGTAGCCAAGATATGGAAGCAACATAAATTTGCATTATTAGATGAATGAATAAATCAAATGTTGCACACACACACACACACACACACACACACATACACACACTAGAATATTACTTAGCCATAAAAATAAAATTTTGCCCTTTGTGACAACACTGGTGAATCTAGAAGGTATTATACCAAGTGAAATAAGTCAGCAGATGAATACCATATGATCTCACTTATAAAAGGAATGTAAACAAACAAACAAACAAAATAAAACAAAAACAGATCCATGGATACAGAGAACAAAAGGGTGGTTGTCAGAGGGGTAGGAGGTTGGGGAAGGGGCAAAATAGGCGAAGGGGATTAAGAGGTACAAACCTCCCATTATAAAATAAATACAGCATAAAGAATACGGTCAACAATATCATAATAACTGTGTATGGGACAAATGGTTTCTAAACTTATTGTGGTGATCATTTCTTAAAGTATGTAAATGCCCAATCACTATGTAATATACCTGAAACTAACATCATATTGTACATCAACTATATTTCAATGACAGTAAAAAGAAACAATATCACTAAAATATAAACTGAGATATATTATTTTGGGTGTAGGTACCAGTAAATCAGTGTTTTTGCACTGTCAATATTGTTATCCTCATAGCATAATTGTGCCAAAAGAGTCATTTCTCTTCTTATGACATAGACTTATTACCAATGTCCTCTTTAGTTATTTGAAGGCTCAGTACGTTCCAGAATCTAGGAAAAAGAAGGAAATTGAGGAAGACGAGAGAACATTTAATCCCAACCCTATGACAAACAGTGATTTAGTTAGTAGGTATAAAAACTTTCTGGACATTTGAACACTCACCTAAGACAATTTAATTGAAATGAGTTCACATAGTGTTTGTTCTCAAATTTATAGTTCTTGGAATTAGGGCCATTCTCCCTGGGTGTTTGAGTGTATTATTTATTTTAATTGATTCTAGTTTGACTTCTAAACTGGGTTTTTTAAAGTTATTAATAGAAACAGTTACCTTATCCAAAGGGAACTACTGCATTTGTGGCCTAGCTGTAAAACTTTATGATAGGGCCTCCTAAAGCAGTATGAATTATTTATACAATAATATTTGTGGAGGCTTTAATCAAAGAGGGGCACAGAAATAGAGGAAGCAAAGCAAAGTAGCAATGGGGCAACTCTGAGGTGGAGAAAATGAAGGTCTATTATTGTGGTTTTAGGATATTAGAAGAAAATGTTGTCCTCTACTATTTCATCCTTTTCCCATATTCAATATTTGAAGCTTCTATTGTCAGCTATATCAAGTTGCAAGCAAATTGTTTGGAAGAAAAAGTGAAAATTAAGTGCAAGCCTCATTTTTTTAGATGAGAAGTGTTAAGCTCAGAGGATGGATAGGATGTGTTCAAAATGCTGTAGTGAGAATAAACATAAACCTTTGCATCTGTGTAAGTTATCCGAGCATTGCATTATTATCCTTATTTAGTACATATTAGTTTTCTATGGGGCGTGATAAATTACCTCAAATTTGGTGGCTTAAAGTCACATACATCTATTATCTCCCAGTTTCTGAGGGTCAGGAGTCTGGGTTCAGCTTAGCTGAGTCCTCTACTCAGGGTCTTACAAAGTTTGTGATCAAGGTGGTAGGTAGCCTGGGCTATAGTACCATCTGAAGCTTAGAATTTTCTTCCGAGATCCCATGGTTATTGGCAGACTAATTTCTTTGTAACTGTAGAAATCCCTCTGACTAATTTCCAGGACAGATGGAAATCCTCTTAGGCTTTTAGACCCTTTTGTTTAGGATTTATATGATTAGGCCAAGCCTACCCAGGATATCCTTCTCCTGATTACTTCAAAATTGACTGATTGGAGAATTTAAATGCTTTTGTGACATCCTTGCTCTCTTGTGATATAATAATGACCAAGATATTGATATCCATCATATTCACAAAGTTTTAGATTTCCTTGGGATAGTTTACTAGCATAAATGGACAAAGAGACAATTAAGATTAGATGTCTTGAATCAGACATCCTGACTTCAGATAGTCTCTGGAACTTACTGACCAAATACTCATGCAACTTACTTAGTGCTTCCCCTAGGCTTTTAAGACTTTGTTTTCTCCTTCACAAAGTTAGGATTAAAATACATTCACAAACTAGGTACTTTTTTGAATTGTGTGTCCAGAACAGAAACCAGACACTATTTCTTACTATTTGATCAAGTTCACCACCTCTTGGCTGATTTATTTAAAGTCAATGCTGCTTTGTTTCACTGGGTAATGTGCATAATATGGTTGTTAATCTTTTTCCTTGGACCCAGAAACTTGAATTTCTTTTGACCGAAAACTTCAAAATTTAAAACTTTACTTATTTTCATTTGTTTATTTTACATGAAGATTATAAAACCAACATGAATTTCAGAGATTGGCATATGCAAGAAAATGAATGTTAACAAAAGGTGCTAAGTTCCTTGGCCAAATTTTCTTGCCTCTAAGATATATTTTGAAAAAAAAAGTAACAAAATGGCAACTGTTAAAGACTGATCTCAGACCAAAAATGAGACTGTTTTGCATTTCTGGGTTTAAATTAAAAGTCTATTAACATTTGTGGGAGCCGGGGGGAAACCAAGCCTTACAAAACAGCCCTTGATTGGCAATTAGCAATTAGAAAGTTTCAGAATGTTCAGAAGGTAATTTTGGTTTAAGTATCTAAACCCATGGCTGCATGTCTGATCCTTTGCCAAATTTTTCACTTATCAGATTTGCAAAGCTGAGAATAAAATTTCTCGGGTACAGGTTGCCTCTGGGGATATTTTCAATGCTTGCTCCATTTAAGGCAAAACGGATTTCATAGTTTATTTTTTTCCCCCCCAAGCTGTGGTCCTTTTTGAAGCAAGAGCATGGAGGTACGTGAAAGGTAAATAAGTAATAATGAATTATTTGGTACATACTTTGTACCTGATGTCTTTCTCAAGCCCCCAAATAAAGGACTGTTACTTTAATTTTCCAGATGTTTAGAGATGCTACATAATTTACCCAAAGTCCTAAGTGTTTATTCAGCATAAGAATCTGGTTATATCTGACCACATGGTTCACAAAAAGAAAAGCCTGTACAAGGATGTGGAGATGATTCTTTCTTATGGAGACTCTGTCAGGAGGGAAAAGCAACCAGTCAATTTGCAAAATGGGACAATATGGTGAAACAGAACTTGCTTCAGTTGTGATGCTATGTAGGTAGTCTCTGTGAGTTATTCATTTATTTCTTCATTCACTTAACAACATTTCTTAAGCACCTACTTTGTACCAGGAACTGTACTAAGCCTTTAAGATACATCCATGCATAAACTAAACAAAAGCTTTGGCCCTTTAGAGCTTAGTTTTACATGGCCCAATAGACTCTACACAATACTTATACAAAGAAGTAAATTATATTGTATGTCAACAGATTATGGGAAAATTGAATAGGGTATAGGGATCAGGAGGGTGATATGAAACAGAACAGTCAGAATAGGGGACATGGGGAGGAAAACCACTGGTCAAAAATGGAATAAGATCAATTAAATATGAGGGTGTTCAGAGGGAAAGAACTAGAGAAGGATGGGCCAAAAGTTAATCTGGGAGTGAGTCTAACCTCTTTTGCACTACAAAAATCCACCACAAGTCTATACTTTTTTCATTTCTGCTAGAGACCATGTCCATCCTCTTTCTCCTTTGTCTCTTCCTTCTGTTGTCCCTTCTCTGACCATTTCTAATTCTCCATTCACTTATTCACTTTCTCCTTATTTTTCTTCATTCTCTTTATGTTATGACTCATCTTCAAGAATTTTTTCATAATGTATGATTTCCCATTTTATATTACTCTTATGACCCTTTACCTCTTCTACCCAAAAGCTTCCTTAGGTGATACTGCACAGAGGACACGTGAGCAACTTTTCTCCCTTCTTTCAAACTTTTATCTATGCCTTATATTTGCTTAATGATTTATTAGGTCTTTGTATTATATATTCTGCATTTGAGTCCTAAGGTTCATTTTTCACCCTTGTTTGGTATCCTCTATGGACCTATACAGCCTAGCTGTCTTGCCATGTCAATTCCAATTGGTTTAATCCAGATCATAGGACCAAAAGGGATTCACCATCCTTTCTTCCTCCCTTTTTGATGTGGTTTTGCAGTGGTTTATCAAGATCACAGCTCTTGCTGGGTAGCCCTCTCTTCCCACTGTAGCTCTTATTGGAAACCATGCACTCTCTTGTCCCTTCAGGCAAGGGTAGCAGTGACTTACTTTATGCACCTTTTCTTATGGGTTTTCTTACTTCTATACACATATTTGTAAACAGTTCCTTCATTGAACCCTTCTTGAATGCTTTCTTGAAATTCATCTATCTATTTGTCTGTCTATCTACTCTGATAGACAAAACATACCATTGCATTTATTTGCTGGTGAGGATAAATGCGTTTTCACATATGTCTTTTTAAAACTTTTCACTTTTGTGATAAGTCCTTTAATATTCTCTGCTCACTTTTACTAGTTATTTAGAGATATTAATCATTTTGTTTCATATGTGAATCAGTTATCTATTACTTTTGCTAGTTTACTTTCCAGTCTTTAATTTGTTGCCTCTGTTTATTATTTTAAAACTACTACCTTTATAGGTACTTATACCTATCAGTCTTTTATTTTTTCCTCTTTTGTGCTTTTACTTGACTGTCAATCTGAAAAGAAACTTTTCTAATACCATAAACTTGTGTGTGTTTATTTCCACTCTAAATTTTGCCTAGTAGATTTGGAATGTTATTTAATATTTTTAAATATATAGTCCTTCTACAATTTATTCTGGTGAAAATTATAAAGTAACTATAGAACTTCTTTTTTTTCAGAATATTGACCTAAATATTTCTAAAGAACATATTTTTTTCTTACTAACTTAAAGTGACATCTGTCTCATATGCTAAAGTCTTTTTGCAGTTGAATCTGTTTCTGAATTTTGTAATCTGTCCTGTCCTCTGTGTTAATACAACACTGCTATAATATATCTTTATTACATAATTTATTTTTTTAGGGTAAATACTGCCTAATTATTCTTATTTTAAAGTTGTCTTATCTACTTTACAGAATTTGTTCTTCCTGGTGAATTTCAGAATTTTCTTTTCAAAATATCAAGCAAATATCAAAATTCCACTGAGAATCTGAAATAAAACCTTTGATTTAATTATACATCCTATCATCACTGAAGTGAAATACTAGTTTTATCACATACTAAATTCCCACCTACAGGAGTTGTGCTTAAAATGTTTGATTTATTTGGGAGAGAATCCAAGAACATAGACTGTTTCTCCGTTACTTCCAATTTTCTTTATGTCCATGAATAAAGTTTAATATTTTCTTCATACAGGTCTTCAAAATTATTGTTTGCTTTCCCATATTAAACTTTTCTTGCTACTGCAATTGGGGTTTTCCTTTTCATTGCATTTTAAATTATTTACTGTTGATATATACACAACCGTTATGTACTTATGTAGTTGTATTTATGTGTCTTCTTACATCACACACACACACGTTTGCATACTCATGCAATTATTTATTTATTTTTGACTACTTATACATCTGTTTGATTTGTCAGGGAGATGATTCCCTCCACTACCATTAAGACTTAAGAAATAGAGACTTATTTCTCCTTTTTCCCCCATTTTTGATGCTGACATAGGCATGACCTCCCCATAATGATGAATAATAGTGATGAGACCAGCTTCTTCTTCAAATTTCTGACTTTAATGCAATGGATTCCACCATTTCACCTTTAAGAAGAATATTCGCTGTTGCTATTTCTAAAGACAATCATAACTATTCCCACTGTATTAAGACTTAAGGGGATACAAATGAATGGGTCTTAAACCTGATGAAAGTTTCTTAGTTTCTATGTTGACATGATGTTCAACCTGAGACAGTCTCCCACAGGGAACATTTGAACGTGGTGCAAAAAAGGAGAGTCCATATTTTTGGTCGCTCCAGTAATTGGAGAGTACTAGGGGCATTCACTGGGGAGACACCAGACATGCCAAAGCTTCTGCCATGCATGGCAGTATTTTCCTCAAATGCGATCGATGTCCCTGCTAAGAAACACTGACCCAGCTTAATGTTGTTTTCTTCTGTAACATATTAACATTATGGATTAAATTAATAAATTTTATGCTTTTTAGAAGGAAATTGCATTCCTGTATGATACCATAGTAACTCATGACATGCTGGATTAGTTTGGTAATATTTTATTTTGGAATTTTACATCTACATTCCTAAAAGAGATTGAGCTAGATATATTTTTACAAAATTATATATATGAAGAAACTCATGTGTTAGTGTTATTTCTCTTTTTCTATGTTCTATGTTTATTATGTTTTCTTGTAATTTTTCCTTCCTGGTCTTATTAATCATGTCTCCTCTCACTCCCTAATTTATATGAAAGATATGAATCCTATGTTTATTCTGCTAATGGTTTAGTTCTGTGTTTGAATCTAAATTTTTGTCTTAAGGTCAAGAACAGAAAAATTTATGGAGTCAAAAATTTTGGAATTCCTTTCTTCTGACATACAAATGTCACTGAGAAAATGTTAATTGGAAAGGAGAAAAATAACATTGTGTGGATGGAGACAGGGCTGGGAAGAAACGTCCAGGCAGTTAGCCTATGGGTTTAATCCAAGGTGACTGTTAGGGAAGTTAAGCCTCTAGTCCCACTTTCTCTACCCTCTTCTTTGTCACATCCTGATCAACATCTTTGAGGAGATTCTCTGTTTCCAGCAGTGGTAGAAAGAGTTCTCTTTCACATGAATTGGATCTTTCAACAGGAAATTTGAAGATGAAAGCTGTCATATGTGTAGATTTGTTCCCATGTTTTATCTCGTGCAGATTCTAGAAGAGCTTGATCACATAGCTCCTAATAAGGAGAGCATGTGGTAAAATAATGGATAGGGTTTTAAATCAAGGAACATTAATCTATATCTTTTTTGATGTCCATTATTTTTTTAAGTAATACTAATACATGCATATGTTAAAAACTTTAAATGGTAGTAAAAGTTGTGATAAGCAAAAGTCTCTATCCCCACTTATACCCTGCATCTAACTTCCTGAATTAACTGTTAACAGTTTCTTATATAAATTTTTGGATGAAAGCATAGAGACATGTCAGAGACACATACATTTGTATTATAGGGCAATAATACACAGTTCACTCTTTTCCTTCTATAATAAAATCTACCTAATTCTTAGTCTCTCCAGAATATTACATCATTATAGTTGTAGCATAAGATAGTTAAATTATCCACTACTGTAGGCAAACATTAAACTAATTTTTTTTTCTATTATAAATAATGCTGTTCTGAATGTCTTTCTACAATTATCTGGATAGATTTGGTTAAATTTTATCCATGGAATTGATGTGTTGAAGCATATGCTTATTTCTGAGTTTAGCAAGTGTTTCCTAAACTTTTATCAAAAATGTTTGCTCAAAGATTTTATTTATTCACTTTTGTATTCCTAGTTCCCAGCATAATTGTTGGAAAACAGTAAGAATACAATTTAATGAATGAATAGATGAATGAAACATTTTATACCTACTTCTACCAATAATTATTGATTCTATGTTTCCACACTCCATCCAAATTTGAATATTACCAAACTTGCAAATTTCCATATGGCTTTCTTGAACTGATCCTCATTAAGATAAAGGATGCATGGTAGATGCAAATCTACTGTAAGGTGAGATAATATTTCCAAATAATCAATGTAAAAGCTTAAACAAAAATAATGCACTCAGTATTAAATTATATATATATATATATATATAAAACCACTTAATCACATTTAAATAATATTTTTTATAGTATTTCTAATTTTTTCCTAAATGAAGTTTACCACATCTACACATACAGGGGCTTTTCTTTGTCAAACTAGAACATTTAAATTATTCTATCATTTGGCTTCTGTAAAACTCCATCTTCAAATTTTCAGCCTAAGATTCTGTGTATTTATTCTCACTCTCTTCCACTGAATCTATTTCTCTAGAAAACAATGAAAGATTTCCCTCACAAGGGTTTAATTAGAGCTTGTTGTGAGGTGTGTATCATCTTCAAAAGGAAAATATTGTTTAAATTCATTACATGCCCAAATCTTACAGGTACTAAGAGATAGAACTGAGATTCCAGTTCAGGTACAAAAACAGACACATAGATCAATGGAACAGAAAAGAGAATCCAGAAGTAAACACACACTTATGGTCAATTAATCTATGACAAAGATGGAGAAAAGACAGTCTCTCCAGTAAGTGGTGCTGGGAAAGCTGGACAGCTACATGTAAAAGAATGAGATTAGGGGCTTCCCTGGTGGCGCGGTGGTTGAGAGTCCGCCTGCCGATGCAGGGGACGCAGGTTCATGCCCCAGGTCCAGGAAGATCCCACATGCCGCGGAGCGGCTGGGCCCGTGAGCCATGGCCACTGAGCCTGCACATCCGGAGCCTGTGCTCCGCAACAGGAGAGGCCACAGCAGTGAGAGGCCCTCGTATCGCAAAAATAAAAATAATGAGATTAGGACACTCCCTCACAGCACACAGAAAGTAAACTCAAAATGGATTAAAGACCTAAATGTACGACCTGAAGCCATAAGACTCCTAGAGGAGAACATGGGCAGAACACTACTTGACATTAATCATAGCAATATTTTGTTTGGATCTGTCTCCTACGGCAAAAGAAATAAAAGCAAAAATAAGCAAATAGGACCTAATTAAATTTAAAAGCTTTTGCACATCAAAAAAAACCATCCACAAAATGAAAAGACAAACTACTGTATGGGACAAAATATCTGCAAATGATATGATCACCAAGGTGGTAATATCCAAAATAAACAAATGGCTCATACACTCAATATTAAAAAAAAAAAAAAGCAAAAAGTGGGCAGAAGACCTGAATAGACATTTTTCCAAAGAATACAGATGGCCAACAGACACATGAAAAGCTGCTCAATATTACTAATCATCAGAGAAATGCAAATTAACACCACAATGAGAAATCACCTCACACCTATTATAATGGCCATCATCAAAAAAACCACAAATAACAAATATTGGCGAGGATGTGAAGGAAAGGGGATTTTTTGTACACTGTTTGTGGGAATGTAAATTGGTGCAGCCACTATGGAGAACAGTATGGAGGTTCCTCAACTAAAACTAGAGTTACCATATGATCCAGCAATTCCACTCGTGAGTATATATCCGAAGAAAACTAAAACATAAATCTAAAAGACACATGTACCCAAATGTTCATAGCAGTACCCAAATGCTGTTATGAACATTTATAATATTAGCATTATTTATAATAGCTAAGATATGGAAGCAACATAAATGCCCATTGATAGATGAATGGATAAAGAAGATGTGATACATATATTCATATGAATATATATGAATATTATTTAGCCATAAAAAGCATGAAATTTTGCCATTTGCAGCAACATTAAAGGACCTAAGGAGTATTATGCTTAGTGAAATAAGTCAGAGAAAGACAAGTACTCTGTTATTACTTATAGGTGGTATTAAAAAATAAAGCAAATGGGGCTTCCCTGGTGGCGCAGTGGTTGAGAGTCTGCCTGCTGATGCAGGGGACGCGGGTTTGTGCCCTGGTCCGGGAAGATCCCACATGCCGCGGAGCGGCTGGGCCCGTGAGCCATGGCCACTGAGCCTGCGCGTCCGGAGCCTGTGTTCCGCAGCGGGAGAGGCCACAGCAGTGAGAGGCTTGTGTACCGCAAAAAAAAAAAAAAAAAAAAAAAGAAAAAAAAGAAAATGAATGTATATAACAAAACAGACTCACAGGTATAGAAAACAAACTAGTGGTTACCAACGGGGAAAGAGATGAGGAGAGGGACAAGGTAGGAGCATGGTATTAAGATATAATAACTACTATGTATAAAATAGATACGCAACAAGAATATATTATACAGCACAGGAAAATATAGCCATTGTTTTGCAATAATTTTAAATGGGATATAATCTAAAAATATTGAATCACTATGTTGTACACCTGAAAATAATATAATATTGTAAAGCAACTGTTCTTCAGTAAGAAAAACAAATGAAATCACCTATGTTCGTCCAAAATATCAATGTCAAGATACCCAAGGATAGACGGGATCATTCAGATTAAAAGAGGCTTAAAGACACATAACAACTCAGTGCAACACATTAAATGTGATCTGCTTTGATTATAATGCACAATATTGGGACAGCTGATAAAATCAGGATACTGTGTGTAGACTAGATAATGCTATATTCTGTCGATGGCAATTCCTGGATTTTGATAATCATGGCTTTTACGTAGGCAAAGGAATGTCCAATTTCAAGGAAACACAAATATTTATTAGTAAACATCATAGTTGCGACTTACTCTTAAAAAAACAGATAGATGATCAATAATAGATTACATAGATCAACAAACACATATCTACCTATATACACAGATACCTACTGTGTGCATATATCTCTATCTATCTATCTATCTATCTATCTATAATCTATCTATCTGGAGAGAGAGAAAGGGGGAGATGAGCATGACAAAACAAATATAGAAATATACTAATATTAACATTTGGAGAATTTGGGTAAAGAATATATGGTAATTCTTTGTATTAGTCTAGCAACTTTTAAGTCTGTAATTTTGTCAAAAATGTAAAAAAGAAAGAAAAGCAATGCATCATTTATTTCATAATACATCTTCCATAAAGAGGCTCTTATGTAGCCAGCCAACAGTTTTGCATATTGAAGCCAATCCTGTAGTATAAAAGCATTTGGCATGTTTTTAACAACCTAATGGCTAATGACCTGGGCGAGTCAATGCCCTGTGTGTTTTCAGAGAACTAACTGAAACCTCACAGTTTTCACTGGCATCAACTGATACAAGTTCTGGTGCACCTGAGTATTATCTAGACACACCTAAGGAATCATATTTCCAGCAACTACATTGCTTTCATGTGGCTTTTTGCAACTCTGCTTCAGGGTGTTGGTGCCCCATTGCTTTGGCTGCATTCAAGGGGAAGCCATTCCTAGCAGAGTAGTGAGGGTCTAGTGAGAGTCTACATATAAGAGGGAAAGAAGAAAATGCCAAGGGGTGCAGAAACGCAACCTTCTATCGCCTGAACTTTTAGCTCCAGAGGGCCAGATATACGGAGGAAACGGAAAATTAGGGACTAATATAGGAGGATGAAGGGGTGTGAGTCTACAAGTCAAGAAAAGGAGCATCCACAATGCAGATGGGCCCCTGGAAACAACTTTTAATCTACTAGTCAGAAAACCTACGCTATGGTCTCACATCTATAATGTAACAATGCGACTTCAGAAAATCACTTCAACACAACTTTGGATGCACCTACAAGGTTTTATGAGGAAAACGTGAGCTCATTTGTGAGATCTCAGGAGAGGGCCTCAGTGGCCTTGCTGTTGTGGTGTGTGTTTTTTTAAATGAATGTTTTTATCAGGGTATAGTTGCTTTTTAAAAATTATTATTTATTTATTTTTTACTGGGGTATAGTGCTGTTTGTTTTTGATATCCCTACCCTCTGAGCAAAAAAGCCTGGACTGGCACTGGGCACTGAACCCAAGCCAAGATAATGAGTCCCTATGGGAATATGGAGTTGGAACTAAGAGAATTTGAACCCAGTCTCTTGGATGGAGAAGATGTAAACACTGGAGCTGTGGGCAAGTGCATTCCAGTATGTCTACACCTCTTCCCCAAACAAAAATAATCAAAAACAATAAACAATAAAAGGTACTGAAAACTTAGAGTCAGGTGTCAGGTTCATTGATTATTATTTTTTTTTTTTGGCCATGCCATGCATCATGTGGGATCTTAGTTTCCCTGACCAGGGATCAAACCTGTGCCCCTTGCAGTGGAAGTGTGAAGTCTCAACCACTGGACCATGAGGGAAGTCCCCCATTGATTCTTTCTGACTGGCTTTTTTTTTTTCCGTAGAGTAGATGGATTATAATAGTAAGGTATTAGAATGATCAGAAGCCTACAGGAACATAAAGGGAATCATGGTTTATAACTTGGAAGGTACCTTTTAAAGGAAGATGAAATATTTGGTCACTTTTAGTTTTAATATTTTTAGTATCATTCCCAAACCAGAGATACAATTTGGTTAATGAATATCTGTGGGCCCATCTTCTTCAAGAAGGAAGGTTGTGTAAGACAGAAACCAAACTATCATCAGTTACAAGAACTGAGTACAATGTTGAGAGCAAGAAAAACCACAAAATGTACCTGAAGTTCATGATAAGGCAGAATATAGATTAGGGAAAATGTCCAATGAATGTAAAAGAGATCAAGACAATTGTCAGCTGTACATGTGGTTGTTCAGCCCTTGTTTTTATTGGATGTTATTCACAAGGTACAGAAGTATTCTGACCTGCTTTAAATACACAAATATTAATAAACAATTGCTATTTAAAAGACACCTTGTTTATTTTTTCTAGTAGGTCTGCACAGGTCCACATTAACTACTCCTCTTCAAGACTTGACTACGTTTTATCTTTGTATCTTTTTAAACCTCCCACATGGACAGACCTGAATACAGGCAATGTGTAAGAAAGATCAGCCTCCTGAAGAAAATTTTTGCTAAAATGTTTTAAACTAAACGAAAGAAAATTTCAAAAGGATGAATTTATTAGAGTTACATTAAAAATATTACAAGGCAATTATATCTAAAGCAGAGGACGACAAAATTAGAATATAATGTAAACTATTCAAACCATAATCATTAATTTTTTTGCTTCCATATATGTTTTTTTTCTGAGTTTGATGCTTTTATTTTGTTTTGTTTACAGATCTTCATTGGAGTATAATTGCTTCACAATACTCTGTTAGCTTCTGTGGCACAACAAAGCGAATCAGCCATATGCATACACATGTCCCCATGTACCTTGTCCCCTGCATCGGCAGGCGGACTCTCAACCACTGCGCCACCAGGGAAGCCCATGCCACATCTTCTCTATCCATTCATCTGTCGATGGATACTTAGGTTGCTTCCATGTCCTGAATATACTATGGTTCATACAATTGGCTAAACTAGCAATACAGAAGAAGCAAACTTGTTCTGCTTTGGACAGGAATTATTCAAATGCTTTTAATATTTATCAGCTTCACCTTGTTACCTATATATATTTCACAGGCTCACTTGAGGCAAAGTTTGCAGGAAGATCCAAGTTTTGTTTGATCTCCTACTACTTTTTCCTGCCTGTTAATATAACCTTCCAACCTTGGGTACCCAGTGCATTCATTTCCTCTACTGCCCTCCCTCCTGAGATGCCTCACATGTTGGGCAGCAATGTGTATTTCAGGCTCCCCTGTTCACCCTTCTCATCAAAATAACCAACCAAAAGTCTCTTCCCATCAACACCTGATGGTGTTATTTTCTGATAACCATATACAGGCAGACCTCAGAGATATTGCAGGTTAGGTTCCTGACCACCACAATAAAATGAGTTACATAAATTTTTGGTTTCCCAGGGCACATAAAAGTTATGTTTACACTATACTGTAGTCTATTAAGTGTGCAATAGCATTATGTCTAAAAAAAGTATGTGAAAAACAAATACATCTATATCTATATATGTATTCCTGTTTGTGTATGTGAGATAAACACACAGGCATGAAATACACACATACACAGGAAACAAAAATACTCATACACAGCATATGCATATTCATACACAGAAATAAAAAACTATAGACTATATATAAATTCTATGTATATAATTACATACAAACACACACACAGAAATACTGAAAAATATGCCAGTGACATACCACGCTGGGGTCTCCTGTGCTGGCTCTGGAGGGCTTATTTTGGAGCAACTTAGGGTCAACAATCTCATTGACAGAGGAGCTACTTTGTTTTATTAAAATCTCTTTTTACTTCAATTGTTGAGTTTCAAGGATGGCTTTAGAGAGTGCTTTAGAGAGTGTTGGAGGGGTGATGGGAGCCAATGACTCTCTCTTCACTGGGTCCTCCATCTAAGAGGAACCCATATAATCATGATTGGGGAAGAGGCTTCGTGAAACATGAGAGCTGCACACACAAAAATCCTCAGAGTGATTTTTTTTTTCCTTTAATGCATGTGTTCCTATCTACAGGAACACCACGACCACCAATAAAACCAGAGTAAAAAGCAAGGTATGAAAGAAGGACAGGAGAAAATAACCTGTGTGAAGTGTCTGTGCCTTTTGATTCTGGGCTGGGGTAGACTTCTGGGTGAGGGGTTTATGGAAACACACAGGTTACACAAAGCATCTTACTAATGGCACAGAGCACGCTCTATATTTTTGAGGAGTTTATTCTCACCATTACATTTAGAACTTTTTTAACTAATAAATTTTGCTCTTTTTCTAAATTCCTCCCCTGCAAGGACCTCCTCACATTCCTATTCAAACCCTCTTTTTGTGCTTAGAAGAAAATAAAGAGGAAATTTTGTTTTGTACCCTAGAAGAAGAGGTATGTGTTCAACTTTGCAGAAGGGTCAAATTTTATCTATGATGCCACTGAGAAGGAATCACTGCAAATATATTCTAAGAATCAAGTGCCTGGGGTGTGTTCTCTTTTGTTAATATATGTCAGCTCCTTTTTTGTAAATATAAAACACACTTTTTTCAAGTCTTTTAAACATATTAAAATAATTCAAAATGGCTTAAAGTGCTTGCAAAATGGCATTTTGATGATATTAAGTGTAAACAAACTCAAACTACTTAGCTAATTTTTTTTTCTTTAAATTATCTTTGATTCAAAAAAGGTTAAGTGAAAATACATTTGCAAATGTACTTGATGGTTCAAGGATCTTGGAGGTTTTGAAATTCAGCTGGAGTTGGTTGATACATTCAGATATGTCCATTTCCATCCAACCAGTGAGCTGTACCTGGAATTTCAACGAAATCTTTCACCTTCAGAGACCAAAGTAACTTTAATATGTAAATTCATTAAGTATCACTCCCATGTCCTTCACTAGTCTGTGAAATGTCAGGAGAGTGGAGAAAGCACATGCTAAGGCTGTGTCTGCTTGATACAGAAATCCTGATTTTGGAACCACAAACCCCACACCAAAAAAAAAAAGAAGAAGAAGACTCAGAAAATTGTCACAGGACTTGTTTCTAAGAGCATCTGTAGAAAAAAAGCAGCGAGATAATATTTATTTAATCTAAACCATGTAACCAGAGCTTTAATGCATTACCTATTTAATCCTAGCACAAAATAAGAATCATTATCCACAGAAAACAAAGAGTTTTAAGCAACAGAGATGATGAAAATTGCTCAAAGTCCAAGTGTTCAAAATTGATGAAGACAAGACTCAGCATGACTCAGTTCTGCATAACTAATGTCCACTTTGAATTATATCATAGTCCTTCTTGTCCACACACTACCTACAGGAAAGGAATAAAAGCTGGATTCTAGGGCCTTCCGTCTGTCCCATTTTTAGATATTCTAGTCTCTATGACATCCTAACTTTCCCCTCAGTGTCCTTTTCTGTTCTGTTCCACTTCTCTGATTGAAACTTGAGCCCAGAATAGGATTTAACATCATCATATCGTAATGTGTTCTATTTGAGAAACCTACAGCGCTCCTCCTGTTTCTTTCTCTACTACCACACAGAATACTTCACTTCTGACACCCTGGTTACCAAATGTGTGGGCGTTATTTATTTATTTATTTTTGGCTGTGTTGGGTCTTCATTTCTGTGCGTGGGCTTTCTCCAGCTGCGGCGAGCGGGGGCCACTCTTCATTGCGGTGCGCGGGCCTCTCACTGTCGCGGCCTCTCTTGCTGTGGAGCACAAGCTCCAGACGCGCAGGCTCAGCAGTTGTAGCTCACGGGCCCAGTTGATCCGTGGCATGTGGGATCTTCCCAGACCAGGGCTCGAACCCATGTCCCCTGCATTGGCAGGCAGACTCTCAGCCACTGTGCCACCAGGGAAGCCCTGTGTGGGCGTTATTAGGCACACCACGTGATTCTGTGACACGAGCCAGGTGTCCCTACAATTTAACCTAATTCTTACACTATCTACCTGGTGATAGCATCAAATCTCACAGGGGTAGGTCTAAGTCACATAAGACTGCCCTGCCCCTCAACTTTACATGACAATTGCAATAGTAGGTCCCCAGGTTACCTGGAATTTCTGTCCACCTTGGCAAGAAATCAGGGATTCCCATGACCTCCTGCCCCTTGACTTTGATTTTTTGCTAGAACAGCTCACAGAACTCAGGGAGGATGTGATACAGGATACATATGAACAACAAGCTGAAGAGATACGTAGGGCAAGGTCTGGGAGGGTCCTGAGTGCAGGAGGGTTGTCTCCACAGCGTTAGAGTACATTGCCCTGGAATGTGAATATGTTTATCAATCTGGAAGCTCCCAAGTTCTCATATTACTGGGATCTTATGGAAGCTTTCTCATGTAGACAAGATCAATTATTAACTCCACTGCCAGACTCTCTCCCCTCTCTGGAGGACGAGAAGTGAGGCTGAAAGTTCTAAGCTTCTTATCATGGATTGGTCTTCCTGGTGACCATCCCCATTCAGGAGTTCACCCAGAGTCACCTCAACAGAATGAGAGATGCTCCCAGTTCTACCACTTAGCAATTTACAAAGGTTTGATGAGCCCTGTGTCAGGGACTACAGCCAGAGACCAATATATGTATTTCTTATTACTTCACATGTATATTTGACAAAGGGAAGAAATTCATTGCTAAATATGCAATATCTTGGATTAGAAAACCAGGGAAAAAGGAACCTGGAGGAAAAGATCTTCCTGCTTCCCTTAAACCAGTTTATTCCAATTTGTATTGAATGAGCGCTTAGCATGGATATTTATTAATAACAACCCTGCAAAATAACATTTTAATCTCTAATGATTTTTCTAACTGATACCACAATTGAACTGAATATTCTAAAACTCAAGTGTGCTAATATGGATCACATTGAGGATTTTTTTTAACTATTTATTTTTGGCTGCGTTGGGTCTTCGTTGCTGCATGCAGGCTTTCTCTAGTTCTGGTGAGCGGGGCCTACTCTTCGTTGTGATGCACAGGCTTCTTATTGCAGTGGCTTCTCCTGTTGCAGAGCATGGGCTCTAGGTGTGCAGGCTTCAGTAGTGGTGGCACACAGGCTCAGTAGTTGTGGCTAATAGGCTCTAGAGCACAGGCTCAGTAGTTGTGGCTAATAGGCTCTAGAGCACAGGCTCAGTAGTTGTGGCTCGTAGGCTCTAGAGTGCAGACTCAGTAGTTGTGGCACACAGGCTCTAGAGGGCAGGCTCAGTAGTTGTGGCTAATAGGCTCTAGAGCACAGGCTCAGTAGTTGTGGCTAGCAGGCTCTAGAGTGCAGGCTCAGTAGTTGTGGTGCACGGGCTTAGTTGCTCCATGGCATGTGGATCTTCCCGGACCAGGGCTCAAACCCATGTCCCCTGCATTGGCAGGCAGATTCTTAACCACTGCGCCACCACGGAAGCCCAAGGAATTTCTGAGATTATGTAACTGCCACATCCATATTATTTCAGAAATCTCTGATCTTGGCATTGATCCATGCAAATGTAAAAAGTGTTAGAATCCACAATATTATCAGTTTAGAGCAATCATTCCTATGTCTAATGACAACACTGGGTAACCAAGGAGTATTTGGAAATATTGAATTATGCTAAATATAGTTTATGTAAGTAATCAAAATGCTATGGTACTCAATTTATATTTAACACATGCAAATAATTAACTTTTTAGAAATACAAATGCTTTTAGTCTTACAATTGATTAATGCTTCCATATTGCTTAGTATCTCTGAGCATCTTCCTTGTGATTTTTAGTTTGAACAGAAGAATTTGGACTAAACAATCTTTTAAATATCCTTTAATTCTTAAAAATGCCTTTGGATTAACACTCTATTTTAAAAATTACTTATTCATGGAGGAGACAAATCCATTTATTTATTGACTAATATACTTCATATTAATATCTAGTTCATCCTAGGCACTGTTCTAGGTAACTGGGAAACAGACTGAATAAAACAAAGTCATACTCTTGCCATACATCTTCTCTAGTGTTGGTAAATTTGTAAATAAACAATTACTATTTCAATAACTGCTACACAGACAAATGAAAGTAAGGGAAAAGGGAGTGCAAGGGAGGTGCAGGGGTTAATATTTACTTTTTAATGAGTTAACACTTGAGAAAAGACTGGGTTCCTGGAGAAGCACACCTGGTTGGAAATAATAGCATGTGTAAGGACCAGAGATATGACCATGCTTCAAACATTTGAGCAATGGCAAGAAGGCCAGTGTGGCAGGGGTGTAGTTGGCAAGGGGAAAGGGGCAGGAGATGAGGTAAGATAAGAAACAAGGGACAAAGTAATAAAGGCTGAGAGACCATTGTAAGAGTCTTTTACTCTGAGTGAGATGAGTCACCAATGAGGATAAGATGTGGCTTATGTTTTATAATTCCTCTGGCTGCTCAGTGGAGAACCAGCTGTAAGCAATGGAATGGAACTTGTAGCCAATTAAAAACCAGACAAGAGGGAGGGGATGTGGGGATATATGTATACATATAGCTGATGCACTTCGTAATACAGCAGAAACTAACACAACATTGTAAAGCAACTATACGCCAATAAAATTGTTAAAAAAAAAAAAAAACAGCCAAGAAGTCATGGCAGATTAGAAGTGGTTGTACTAATATATGTACGTATACCATTGATATGTATTTGTATGCCACATGCTTTTTCAAGAGAGGCTTCAGGATTTGCTGACAGATTGGAAGTACAGCAATGAGAAAAATAAGAGTTAAAAATGTTGTCAGGATTTTTTTTTTTTTTTGACATAAGTGATCAAACAGAAAAATAAATCTGCCACTTATTCAAATGGTAGATGACTTTAAAAGAGATTGTTTGCAGTAGGCAGAACGAAGTTAGGTTTTGGATATATGATATCGAGATTACACTCATAAACTGCTGATGAGGGTATAAATTGGTGCCCCATTGGAAAACTGTCTAGCTGTGTCTACTAAAGCAAAATATACACATACTGAGGAATTTCACTCTGAGATATATGCCAAATAATGGTGTGCACAAATTTCGCCAAAAGACATGTACAAGAAATTTTATAGCAGCACTATTATAACACCCCAAAACTAGAAGCAAACTACATAGTGACCAGCAGTAACTTATGATATATGTATACAATATTATACAGCTATGTAACTCTTTGCAACATCATGAATGCATCCCACAAATAACGTTAAGATAAAATAGGTGCAAAAGAGTACATACTGTAGGATTCCTACGTTTATATAAAGTGTAAAAACAGACAAAACTACCCTATATTATTAAGAATTAGGATATAGTTAACTGGGGAGTTGACACATCAGCAAAGACAAAAGAGGGACTTCTGTGATGCTGGTAAACAGTGCATTGTCTTTTTAGAAATATATTGAACTGTATAATCATATTTTATATGTTCTTAACTATTTATATTTTAAGCCAATAAAGATTTTACTTTAAAATTATTTTTGAGGTACCTAGTTTACTTTCAAAAGAAGATGATGAATGGCCAGTTCCATGTATGCGTCTAGAATTTTAGGGAAGATCTGGGCTGTATATAAAGCTGGGTTAAGCTCAGGAAGGGCTTATGCATAGCAACGGGAACAAAGGTAGAATCTATCTATCTATCTATCTATAATATATATTGTATATATATTATATATATATTAGTTGGCAAGCATAGGATGAGTGAACCTGATTTCTCTTATGATGAAAATGTCTCAGTGCAAGAAGGAAGGTCATCACCTAAAAGTGAAAGGTGAATATGGGGGAAGAGGAGATAAAGATTTGAGAGAAGAGAAGGTATCAAAAATTTCCTAGAAAAGCATAATATTGATGACCACGAGTGTAACAGAAGTGCTGTAGTGCACTAAGTACACTTGCTGTTGGAGTCCATATATGGTAAAACAAATGATTTAGAGCAGGGTATTGTAAACAAATGTATCTTCCATTTACAGAAACATAGATAAAGCTACTGAAAAATCAACAATTCATTTGGAGGAACTGTTAATAAGTGTCCTATTATCAGCAAGGGGATAACTAAATAGAGATTAATCTGGCAAAGATTTACCAGATCAAGAATGAAAGTAGTTTTCTCCTTATGATCCCTGTTTCTTCTATGGTTGTTTTTCCCCTCTTCTTTATCAAAAATAAATAATTACTTAAATAATGGAAACAAATATCAAAAGGTTAAGGGACACCAAGACAAAACCAACTTCTGGCTAATTTTTTCATCTACAGGAAAGTCTCTAATAAAGATGGCAGATGCGTTCCAGTTTCAGGAAACTTGGAATACTGTGATGTGTGTTTATGTGTACGTAAGTTTATCTACACGTTTTCACACCACCAATTTTAATTGTTTGTTTCCTTGACTGTAAAGATATAAGAGGTAATGAGTTCTTCATTGTTCACTAATTGTGTACTTAAAATAAGTCTTACGCAGCAATTGTAAATTGCTGCTTTACTCCAGTGCTTGAGTATTTCAGGGCAAATAATCACACATACATCTGTTCTTACATAAAGCAAACTGCTTCTGATATGAAAATAAATAGATGCAGTGAGCCTTAAAGATCATCATGGTGAATTTGGTTGATTAGAATTTTTGACTTCTGCTTTTCATATAAAGTATTATTAAAAATTCATATCTATATATCAATATACTTATATGTCTATATTCATAAAATACTGAGAAATATGGAAAACAATACTGCCTACATTGAGTCCCCAAACCATTTCTCCAGGGAAGGATATATTTAGGAAAGGAATGCTTAAAACTAATTTAGAGAGAGAGTGATATCAGGAAAATAATATTGTACATAGCTCCTGATGCCTATACTTCCACAGAAACATCAAAAACAAGCTAAATTGACAGAACCAACTGAGGACTCTGGAAAAAAGCCAAAAGCTCACAGCAAACAATCAACCACTGAATCAAGAAAAGACCACTTAAAATAACATTAAAGGTCGGGCTCCCCTGCACCTTGAGCAACCCTGGCCCCGCCATGACCATACCCCACCAGATTTCAGATACTCAGACTTCACCTTTACTTTCACCTACTTTGGAAGCCCCAAAATATAGGCATGTCTAAAATATCTTGAGGAGGATCTCCAAGATGGAGAAGGAATAAGACATGGAGATCACCTTTCTCCCCACAAATACATCAAAAATACATCTAGGGGCTTCCCTGGTGGCACAGTGGTTGAGAGTCCGCGTGCCGATTCAGGAGACACAGGTTCGTGCCCCGGTCCAGGAGGATCCCACATGCCACGGAGTGGCTGGGCCTGTGAGCCATGGCTGCTGAGCCTGTGTGTCCGTAGCCTGTGCTCCGCAAAGGGAGAGGCCGCAGCGGTGAAAGCCCGCGTACCGCAAAAAAACAAAACAAAAAAACATATACATGTGGAAGAACTCCTACAGGACACCTCCTGAATGCTGGCAGAAGATCTCACACTTCCCAAAAGCCGTGTGGTTGACAGAGTCATGGTGCTCTGGCCGGGTGTCAGGCCTGGGCCTCTGAGGTGGGAGAGCCGAGTTCAGGACATTGGACCAGAATAGACCTCCCAGCCCGATGTGGTATCAATCAGCAAGAGCTCTCCCAGCTATCTCCATCTCAACACTAAAACCCAGCTCCACTCGATGACCAGCAAGCTCCAGCGCTGGACACCCCATGCGAAAAAACTAGCAAAACAGGAACACAACCCCACCCATTAGCAGAGAGGCTGCCTAAAATCATACTAAGTTCACAGACAGCCCAAAACACACCACTGGACATGGGCCTGCCCACCAAAAAGACAAGATCCAGCCTCATCTGGGAGAACACAGGCACTAGTCACCTCCACTAGGAGCCCACTGAATGAACCTTACCCACTGGAGGCAGACACCAAAAACAACAGGAACTGCAAAACTGAAGCCTGCAAAAAGGAGACCCCAGTAAGTTACGCAAAAAGACAAGACGGAGAAATACACAGCAGATGAAGGAGTAAAGTAAAAACTCAACGGACCAAACAAATGAAGAGGAAATAGGCAGTCTACCTGAAAAAGAATTCAGAGTAATGATAGTAAAGATGATCCAAAATCTTGGAAATAGAATGGAGAAAGTACAAGAAACGTTTAACAAGGACCTAGAAGAACTAAAGTGCAAACAAACAATGATGAACAACACAATAAATGAAATTAAAAATTCTCTAGAAGGAATCGGTAGCAGAATAACTGAGGCAGAAGAACGAATAAGTGACCTGCAAGATAAAATAGTGGAAATAACTATCGCAGAGCAGAATAAAGCAAAAAGAATGTAAAGAATTGAGGACAGTCTCAGAGACCTCTGGGACAACAATAAATGCACCAACATTCAAATTATAGGAGTCCCAAAAGAAGAAGAGAATAAGAAAGGGACTGAGAAAATATTTGAAGAGATTATAGTTGAAAACTTCCCTAATATGGGAAAGGAAATAGTCAATCAAGTCCAGGAAGTGCAGAGGGCCCCATACAGGAGAAATACAAAGAGAAACACACCAAGATGCATATTAGTCAAACTATCAAACTTTGTATTTAATATCAAAAATTAAATACAAAGAAAAAATATTCAAAGCAGCAAGAGAAAAGCAACAAATAACATACAAAGGAATCCCCATAAGGTTAACAGCTGATCTTTCAGCAGAAACTCCACAAGCCAGAAGGGAGTGGCAGGACATATTTAAAGTGATTAAAGGGAAAAACCTACAACCACGATTACTCTACCCAGACAGGATCTCATTCAGTTTCGATGGAGAAATTCAAACATTTACACACAAGCAAAAGCTAAGAGAATTGAGCACCATCAAACCAGCTTTACAACAAATGCTAAAGGAACTTTTCTAGGGAGGAAACACAAGAGAAGGAAAAGACCTACAAAAACAAACCCCAAACAATTGAGAAAATGGTAAGAGGAATATACATGTCAATAATTACCTTAAATGTAAATGGATTAAATGCTCCAACCAAAAGACATAGACTGGCTGAATGGTTACAAAAACAAGACCCATATATATGCTGTCTACAAGAGACCCATTTCAGACCTAGGGACACATACAAACTGAAAGTGAGGGGATGGAAAAAGAAATTCCATGCAAATGGAAATCAAAAGAAAGCTGGAGAAGCAATTCTCAAATCATACAAATAGACTTTAAAATAAAGATTATTACCAGAGACAAACAAGAACACTACATCATGATCAAGGGATCAATGCAAGGATATATAACAATTGTAAATATTTATGTACCCAACATAGGAGCACCTCAATACATAAGGCAAATGTTAACAGCCATAAAAGGAGAACTCAACAGTAATATAATAAGAGTAGGTACTTTAAAACCTCACTTTCACTAATGGACAGATCATCCAAAATTAAAATAAATAAAGAAACACAAGCTTTAAATGATACATTAAACAAGATGGACTTAATGGACTTAATGGATATTAATAGGACACTCTTTCCAAAAACAACAGAATACACTTTCTTCTCAAGTGCTCATGGAACATTCTCCAGGATAGATCATATCATGGGTCACAAATCAAGCCTTGGTGAATTTATGAAAATTGAAATAATACCAAATACTGTTTCTGACCACAATGCTATGAGACTAGATAACAATTACAGGAAAAAAACCCGTAAAAAATACATTACTAAATAACCAAGAGATCACTGAAGAAATCAAAGAAGAAATCAAAACAATACCTAGAAACAAATGACAATGAGAACACGATGCTCCAATATCTATAGGATGCAGCAAAAGCAGTTCTAAGATGGAAGTTTATAGCAATACAATGCTGCCTCAAGAAAGAAGAAACACCTCAAATAAACAACCTAAACTTACAACTAAAGCAATTAGAGAAAGAAGAACAAAAAACCCCTAAAGTTAGCAGAAGGAAAGAAATCATAAAGATCAAATCAGAAATAAATGAAAAAGAAATGAAGTAAACAATAGCAAAGATCAATAAAATTAAAAGCTGCTTCTTTGAGAAGATAAACAAAATTGATAAACCATTAGCCAGACTCATCAAGAAAAACAGGGAAAATACTCAAATCAACAGTATTAGAAATGAAAAAGGAGAAGTAACAACTGACACTGCAGAAACACAAAGGATCATGAGAGATTGCTGCAAGCAACTATATGCCATTAAAATGAATAACCTGGGAGAAATGGACAAATTCTTTGAAAAGCACAACTTTCCAATATGAACAAGGAAGAAATAGAAAAAAATAAATACACCAGTCACAAGCACTGAAATTGAAACTGTGATTAAAAATCTTCCAGCAAACAAAAGCCTAGGACCAGATGTATTCACAGGCGAATTCTATCAAACATTTAGAGAAGAGCTAACCCCCATCCTTCTCAAACTCTTACAAAACATAGCAGAGGGAGGAACACTTCCAAACTCATTCTACGAGGCCACCATCACCTTGACACCAAAACCAGACAAGGATGTCACAAAGAAAGAAAACTATAGGCCAATATCACTGATGAACATACATGCAAAAATCCTCAACAAAATACTAGCAAACATAATCCAACAGCACATTAAAAGTATCATACACCATGATCAAATGGGGTTTATCCCAGGAATGCAAGGATTCTTCAATATACGCAAATCAGTCAATGTGATACACCATATTAACAAATCGAAGGATAAAAACCATTTGATCACCTCAATAGATGCAGAAAAAGCTTTTGACAAAATTCAACACCCATTTATGATAAAAACCTCAAGAAAGTAGGAATAGAGGGAACTTACCTCAACATAATAAACGCCATATATGACAAACCCACAGGCAACATCATTCTCAATGGTGAAAATCTGAAACCATTTCCTCTAAGACCAGGAACAAGACAAGGTTGCCCACTCTTACCACTATTATTCAACATAGTTTTGGAAGTTTTAGCCACAGCAATCAGAGAAGAAGAATAAATAAATAGAATCCAAATCAGAAAAGAAGTAAAACTGACACTGCAGATGACATGATACTCTACAGACAGAATCCTAAAGATGCTACCAGAAAACTACTAGAGCTAATCAACAAATTTGGTAAAGTAGTGGGATACAAAATTAATGCATAGAAATCTCTTGCATTCCTATACACTAATGATGAAAAATGTGAAAGAGAAATTAAGGAAACACTTCCATTTACCCTTGCAACAAAAAGAATAAAGTACCTAGGGATAAACCTACCTAAGGAGACAAAAGACCCATACGCAGGAAACTATAAGACACTGATGAAAGAAATTAAAAGTGACACAAACAGATGGAGACATATACCATGTTCTTGGATTGGAAGAATCAACACTGTGAAGATGAATATACTACCCAAAGCAATCTACAGATTCAGTGCAATCCTTATCAAACTACCAATGGCATTTTTCACAGAACTAGACCAAAATTTTCACAATTTGTATGGAAACACAAAAGAGCCCGAATAGCCACAGCAGTCTTGAGAAAGAAAAATGGAGCTAGAGGAATCAGGCTCCCAGACGTCAGACTATACTACAAAGCTACAGTAATCAAGAGAGTATGATACTGGCACAAAAACAGAAATATAGATCAATGGAACAGGACAGAAAGCCTAGAGAAAAACACACGCACATATGGTCACCTTATCTTTGATAAAGGAGGCAAGAATATACAATGAAGAAAAGGCAGCCTCTTCAATAAGTGGTGCTGGGAAAACTGGACAGCTACACGTAAAAGAATGAAATTAGCATACTCCCTAACACCGTAAACTAAAATAAACTCAAAATGGATTAAAGACCTAAATGTAAGGCCAGACAATATAAAACTCTTAGAGGAAAACATAGGCAGAACACTCTATGACATAAATCACAGCAAGATCCTTTTTGACCCACCTCCTAGAGAAATGGAAATAAAAACCAAAATAAACAAATGGGACCTTATGAAACTTAAAAGCTATTGCACAGCAAAGGAAACCATAAACAAGATGAAAAGACAACCCTCAGAATGGGAGAAAATATTTCTAAATGAAGCAACTGACAAAGGATTAATCTCTAAAATATACAAGCAGCTCATGCAGCTCAATATCAAAAAGCAAAAAATCCAATCCAAAAATGGGCAGAAGTCCTAAGTAGACATTTCTCCAAAGAAGATATACAGATTGCCAACAAACACATGAAAGCATGCTCAACATCACTAATTATTAGAGAAATGCAAATCAAAACTACAATGAGGTATCATCTCACACCAGTCAGCCTGGCCATCATCAAAATATCTACAAACAATAAATGCTGGAGAGGGTGTGGAGAAAAGGGAACCCTCCTGCACTGTTGGTGGGAATGTAAATTGATACAGCCACTATGGAAAACTGTATGGAGTTTCCTTAAAAACTAAAAATAGAACTACCATATCACCCAGCAATCTCACTACTGGGCATACACCCTGAGAAAACCGTAATTCAAAGAGTCATGTGCACTAATTAGAGAAATGCAAATCAAAAGTGCAGTGAGGTATCACATCACACAGGTCAGAATGGCCACCATCAAAATATCTACAAACAGTAAATGCTGGAGAGGGTGTGGAGAAAAGAGAACCCTCCTGCACTGTTGGTGGGAATGTAAATTGATACAGCCACTATGGAGAACAGTATGGAGGTTCCTTAAAAAACTAAATATAGAACTACCATATGATCCAGCAATCCCACTCCTGGGCTTATATCTGGAAAAAACTATAATTCAAAAAGATACATGCACCCCAATGTTCACAGCAGCTTATACAATAGCCAGGACATGGAAGCAAGCTAAATGTCCATCGACAGAAGAGTGGGTAAAGAAGATGTGGCACATATATACAATGGAACCTTACTCAGCCATAAAGAAGAATGAAATAATTACAGTTGCAGCAACATGGATGGACCTAGAGACTGTCATACTCAGTGAAGGAAATCAGACAAAGACAAATATCTTATGATAATGTTTGTATGTGGAATCTAAAAAAATGACACAAATTAACTTATTTACAAAACAGCAGTAGAGTCACAGATGTAGAAAAGAAACTTATGGTTACCAGGCTGGAGAGAGGGGAGAGGGATAAATTGGGAGATTGGGATTGACATTTACATACTACTATATATACAGTGGATAATTAATAAGGACCTACTGTATAGCACAGGGAGCTCTACTCAATACTCTGTAATGACCTATATGGGAAAATAATCTAAAACATAGTGGATATATATATATATATGTATATGTATAACTGATTCACTTTACTGTACACCTGAAACTAACACAACATTGTAAATCAGCTGTAATCCAATAAAAAATTTTTTTCAAAAAGGAAAAAATGAATAAATAAATTTTAAAAAAGAAAAGTATCATGCATCACAATGTTCACCGCAGCACTATTTACAATAGCCAGGATATAGAAGCAACCTAAGTGTCCATCAACAGATGAATGGATAAAGAGTATGTGCCACATACATAATGGAATATTACTCAGCCATAAAAAGAAACGAAATTGAGTTATTTGTAGTGAGGTGGATAGACCTAGAGTCTGTCATACAGAGTGAAGTAAGTCAGAAACAGTAAAACAAATACTGTATGCTAACACATATATATGGAATCTAAAAAAAAAAAAATTGTCCTGAAGAACCTAGGGGCAGGACAGGAATAAAGATGCAGACGTAGAGAATGGACTTGAGGGCCCCGGGAGGGAGAAGGGTAAGCTGGGACGAAGTGGGAGAGAGGTATGGACATATATACACTACCAAATGTAAAATAGATAGCTAGTGGGAAGCAGCTGCATAGCACAGGGAGATCAGCTCCATGTTTTGTGATCACCTAGAGGTGTGGGATAGGAAGGATGGGAGGCAGACGCAAGAGGGAGGGGATATGGGGATATATGTATACGTATAGCTGAATCACTTTGTTATACAGCAGAAAATAACACAACATTGTAAAGCAATTATACTCCAATAAATAAAGATGTAAATAAATAAACTATTTAAAAAGCATTAAAACTTTTTCCCATTTTTGCTTGACCTTTCCCTGCCCTTATCCCCTTTCAATAATAGGTAGAACATTTAGAATAAGATTTGGTTAAAAAAGAGTGGATTTCAACAACCCTATATACCAATTAGACCTAACTGACAAATTCAACACTCTACCCAACAACTGCAGAATGTATGCTCCAATCTTGTGATAGGGAACAGTCTCCTGAATGGACCAGATGTTAGGCAATAAAACAAGTTTCAATAAATCTAAGAAAAATAAATTATAGAAATATCTTTTCTGACCACATTTTAATAAATCTAGAAATTAAAAAAAAAAAAAAACACAGAAAGAAAATTGGAAATTCATAAAGTTGTGAAATTTACACCATACACTGAATCACCCAGTAGGACAAAGAAGGTATAAGGGAAATTAGAAAATAGTTAAAGATGAATGGAAATGAGAATATGACATGCTGAAACTTATGAGATGCAGTGAAGTCAGTACTCAGAGGGAAATTTACACCATTAACCAACTAGGCTTAAAAAAAAAAAGTCAAATCTGTAACCTAATTTTAAACTGTAGCAACAGGAAAAAAAGAAGAGCAAACTAAACCCAAAGTCAACAAAAGAAAGAGAACAGTAAAGATTAGAGCAGAGATGAATGACATAGAGATTTTTAAATGACAGAAATGACATAGAGATTTTCAATGAAACAAAAATTTGACTCTTTGAAAAGATCAACAAAACTGACAAGTCTTTAATTAGACTATCAAATAATAAAAGATAAGACACAGGGGATCAATCCAGATTGTGGAGCAAGTGGACGCAGACCTCACCTCCCTGCAGGAGAACGTCAAAAATACTTCTACATGTGGAATAATTCTCACTGAAGACTATCTGGAAACTTGCAAAAGGACTCCTGTACATCCAAGGCTGTAAGAAAGATGTATGTGTAATTGGGTAGGAAGGGAAGAAAAGTGATCAAGTCAGGACCTGTGCCCCTGGCAGGGTACTCAGAGGAAAAGGAAGAATACACAGGCAGACACCCATCCTGGGGAGTGAGCAGTGAGAGCCATGAATTGGGCACCTGGTCCTGGAGACCTATACAAGGGGATGAGTCCCCCTGGCTGGATGGAGGACAACAGGGACTGACAGGAAGACTGCGGGAAGCCTGGACGCCATTCGTGAGGAGCACCTGCGTGCTGGCTTACCTTGGAGGGTGGACAGAGGTCCGCTCTAGCTGCTGCCAAGCTTCCTGTGACACCCTAGGCACATGCCCCTGCCTGAACCAAGTAAACGCTCTGGGCCTGCTCACACCAAACCACAGCATGGCAATGAATCTGTGGGGGCCACAACCAGGGAGAAGACTCGACCTTGGGACTAGAGGCTACCCACTCCCAGGGCAGAGCCTGGGTGGGGTGACAGTGGTCATTATTGGCACTTATTCAAGCAGCTCATTGAAGCAGCCCGAACCTCTGACAGCAGCTACTCCACCACAGCTCACACCCCAATATACACTGAGAATACCCACGAGCCCAGCCTGCCCTGCTGTGTGGCTGCACAACAGGGTGAGGGTGGCAGAGGCTGGGGGCAGTGGTCCACTGTGAGGGACAAAGGGGACTTGCACCCGAGGCTGGACCTGAGTGGAATGAGGGAAACAGCTGTGGAAGCCTGAACAGGCAGCATACCACAGCTGGCACCGCTGTGGCTGACATGAGCCAGGAGTTACAGGGGCCCCATTTGTTTCAGCACTTCCCTGCTCTGGGGCAAGGTTCCCAGTGTGGGAAGGGGGAAAACAAAACAGAAAGAAAACAGAACAGAGCCAGCTCGGTCCAACATTCAGGGCTTCTGCTCCAGCAACTTGGGATAAGATCCCACCCCAAATAAATTGCCAATGGTCACTTAGCAGAGAAGGAGTCCCACTCACACAGGCTCCAGCTCTAGCCCCTCCATCTCCAGTCCCACCCCTGCCAAGGTGATAGCTGTCAGCACATCCTGAAGAAAGATGTCACTGCATCCACACCACATCCAGCTCTCTCACCAAAAGGCACTGGGTACATGAGTCTGTATAAGAACAGTCCCAATAAGAATGCCACTTCAACCACAAACAGGTAACAGTTTTACCTAAATTCATAGAGGCAGAAAAAGTTAAATAAAATGAAAAGGCAGAGCAACTGCTCTCCACTGAAAGACAAAACCCCAGAAAAAATAATGAAACAGAAATAAACAATTTTCCAAATAAAGAATTCAAAGCATTGAAAATAAAAATGTTAACTGAATTAGGTAAAAAAATACATGAACACAGTGAACATGCTAACATTTTCATAGAAATGTTAACATAGTTTATAGAAACTATAAAAAAGACCCAATCAAAAATGAAGAATTTAATAGCCAAAATAAAATACAGTCTAGAAAGAATGAATACCAGACTAAGTAGTACAGACGAATGCGTAAGTTATCTGGAAAACAGAATATTGGAAATCACCCAATCAGAACAGCAAAAAGAAAAGCAAATTTAAAAAAAAATGAAGACAGTCTAAGAGATCTTTTTAATAACATTAAGTGTACCAACATTTGCATAATAGGGGTCCCAAAGGGAGAATAGAGAGAGAAGGAGATCAAAAATGTATTTGAAGAAATTATGGCCCAAAACTTCCCAAACCTGAAGAGGGAAAGATATCCAGGTGCAGGAATCACAGATGGTCCCAAGCAAAATGAACCCAACTCAACCCACACCAAAACATACCAAAATTAAAGTGGAAAAAGTTAAAGAGAGAATTCTAATAGCAGCCAGGGAAAAAGAAAGAGTCCTCTACAAAGGAATTCCCATAAGGATATCAGCAGGCTTCTCTGCAGAAACTTTTCATGCCAGAAGGGAGTGAAATGATAGATTCAAAGTGCTGAAAAGGAAAAACCTGCAACCTAGGATACTCTACCCAGCAAGATTATTATATGGAATAGAAGGAAAAACAAAGAATCTTTCAAACAAGCAATCCATAACATATGAGAATAGAATAATTAAATTAGTTTTAAGAAAACCTTTTTGTATTTATATTCTCCCTCACTAAATTTAAGCATATTTTGGTTAAATGAAAAGAGCTGTAATCTTTGTACCTTACTTTTTAAAGATACTATATAGGAAAATGTATTCAAGGGGGCAAAAAAAGACCATCTATAACTAGAGTAGGATTTTTCTACCAACCTATCACAGACACCAAGAAAAGATTTATTGTGGAGTGTACATTTACCTCTGATACTCTGAGTACAATTATAGAAAAAGTAAGAGAAATACTAAATTATGTAAAAGGCTTTGCTAAATTATACATGGTACTTGAGCAAATAAATTCTATGTGTCTCAATTTCATCATCTAGCATATGAAATGAATGTTCTAGATTATCTCTGATTATGTAAACAGTTGAGTTCCATAAGTATTCTTAGAGTTTATTGAGTACAATCTCAAACTCAAGTTCACTTAACATTTTTCCCTACTTGTGTAGATATTTATTAGAATTTAAGTGGATAAATTGTGTAAAGAATTATTTAAGAGTTGTCAAGAACACATACACATATACATATACACATCATTTTCTGAGCAAACTAGTCAAAATTTATCTAGGTTCACAGATTTAAGTTGACTACAGAATGACTAAGGGTGGAAAGGAGGTACAGCTACAAATGAATTACTAAGTAATACATCAACCTGAACCAGACAAATCAAATGTAATTCTTCTTTTCCATTCATTGTATTTGCATACAGCACAATTCAAAAGGATGAAAAAAGGGCATTCTTTCACTTCAGACAAGTCTCTACTGCTTCCTCGACAGATAGGTTGTTCTAGGTAATGATGCTTATGTACTGCAATGTGCTCACAGACTTTTAGACTTTCTTCATGTACACACAAAATCAAAGAATTTTTTTTTTTGTCTAGTACTATTCGGCTTCAATTTCTCAGTACATAGGAACCTGAGATTTATTTTCTGGTTGAAGTAGTGTTATCCTAATTGAAAGAAAGAATGGACAGAGTGCTTCTGGGTTTATATTAGAGTTTGAGTTTTAGGCATAGCCTATGATGTCATGAGAAGCTGGCAAGTCACATTGAGCACCCTTTGTAGGGACTGTCCTATAAGGGCAATTTGTCCTTCTGCCTCACTTGGAATTTTAGCCATAAGCATTATTTAGCTGAATTAGACAATAAAGGTGTTTTATGTTTTTGTTTTGTTTTCAGAAGACCCCTGAGGATATGTGCAAACACCCTTTTTCCGTAGGATAAGTGGCAGTAAAAGGGGACTGAAAGAGTCAAAATAGAAAACATACACACACACACACACACACACACACACACACAAATAGGGATGGAGGAGAGTAAATAAAAGGGAAATTAAGTGAGCAAATCACAGAGAGAGAGGAAATATTGAAAAGAGCGAGGAAAAGAGAAATTATAGAGAGAGATTGAAAAGTGAAACATGTCAATGTATTGTGGCTATTCCACATTCTCCCTTATTTTCAGCTGATTTTTCTTTACTGGTTCTTTCTTTCCAGAATTTTTCTTGCTGCGTTTTTCTTACTTTATTTCTTTGAAGATTTCTTTTCTTTTACAAATGTCCCCTAGAATGAAAATGCAATCAGTAGTTTAATAGAGAATGCCTATATTTTTTGCCCAACTCATTTATTCACTAATTTGCTTGTTTTTTTTTTGTTTTTTGGTAATAAAGCCAGACTCTGTTTTCCTGTTTTATCTACAGTCAATATGGACCAATGACTGAATTCTAGCCAATGGAGTGTGGGAGAAATTTTGTGCATCACTTTTGGGCCAAAGTGGTAAAAAGTATCTGTAATTTCTCTACTTATTCTTTTCAAAACAACACAGAAAGCAGAGGACACTAATACCATAAGCCCATAGGATCAAACAAGGCACAAAATGTGAAAAAATGAGTTCCCCAAACACTACAAAACCAGGAGTATATATGAGATGAATTGTTATGTGATTAAGAAATAAAATCCCATCTCTATTGGGATGTGGGGGTTTATAGCATAGCTAGAACTATCCAAAAATGCAGAGAAGCAGACAGGTCAAAATCTCTCCCTCTACACTATTAACAGTCCTCTTTCTCTGCTCTTTTTCTCATTTAGAGGAATTGTCTTTGTTTATACTTCGCATCTATAAGACCTCAGACTGGGAAAAGTTAACTTAAACACTCTAGCAAGTTAACATTTTCATGCTTTCCCCTCTGTCTTCTGAGCTTCATACACGCATCAGTTGACTTCCTTTTGAGTTTTCCATTAAAACATACACAGACACACACAATCAATCAACAGTCAATATATTGTGGATTAGCTGACTTGACTTCTTTCATTGATTGCATCACATATCTAATTAACTTGTCTAAATCAATATTTATCTTGGTGCTATACAAACCCAAACATTTGTTTTTTACTTTGATTTATGTTGATTAGATTGGATTTTTGGCACCTTGATGAGAAGAAATTGAATAAGAAGAGTCCATTATATAAATATTTATCCATTTCAGAAAATTCTGTGAGGTAAATATATCAGAAATTCAGTTAAAAAGACTCTTTTTATTCACTCTCACTGTGAAAGAAAAATAACAATGTGGACTAAAAAAATTAAAACAACTTAGCATTCTAAAAGACTGGAGTCATATGTACTTTATTTTATATTGCATTTGTACTACTTATAGTTATGGATGAGGCTTAGTAAAAATAAATCTGTCACTGCTTAAAATTATTTCATAACAAAATAATCTTAAATGGATTAATGTTTTCAAACATTGCAATAAAAATATATTTCATTAGAACAGATAAAATATTAACTCAAGTTCATTCCAACAAACACAGTAAGTGACTATTATAGGCCAAGATTTGGGGTTGGAGATTTAGTTTATATAAAACAACGTATCTGTGGAGACTGAAAGGCAGGTAAACAGATAATTTCTTTACAACATATTAAATGTAAAGAATAAGTTAAATTATCAGGGTTCACCTAAAATTTTATCATATATAAATAAAAATATATTTTTTTCTTAACTGTTTATTTCAGCCACCACATTAATCCCTGCACATGATTTGAGCTCCAAACAAGGAAAATTTTAGGGAGAGGTGATTTATTGATAGTCTAAGTAGTGTCTTATATTGATAGTAGACTATCAATAAATAGTCTAGCTAAAAATGTCTGACATCATATACAGTTTATCTATATGAGACCATATTTTCTAAGGGATATATCACAGGGCTCAATTATACACTTTGCCTTCCTTTTCCTTTGTTATACATTGCATGGCAAATTACTATAAAAATAAGATCTTTGTTTCTTTAGAGCTTATTTTCTCCTGCTGCTTCATTCAGTCCTGAACTTGTCATCCTCTATTTCTGACAGCACTGCAGTCATTGGGGACTGGACTTCGATGTTACAAATACAAGATAGAGACTTCAAATAAGAGAAAAAAAAAAAAAAAAAGCAGAGCTTGAGAATGAACAAAAGAAGCAAAAAATCCTCTTGTTCTCTATTAATATAAAAAAAGTTCTCTTAATAAATGGGAGTCTATTTTATATATAGTCTGTCAAAGTTAATTTATAGTAGGATTGTTGATAGACGTTTTGGGCAAACTATTTTCTTGAGGCTAGTCAGGAGGTAGCACCATATTGGAATGAATAATGCGTCAGAATCGGAAACATTTGGGTTCTCATCCCAAAACACTCTTACTTCAATTACCTGTGTTCTGAGCCTTAACTTCATCACCTGAATAACTGAATTTAAAAAACTCTTACTGTGTCATTGAGATGATTTGTATAAGAAAATTACCTTATAAAATGATGACGATTACAAACAGGGTTCCTTCCTGCCATGGAGATGTTGGTAAAATACTGTATTTTTTTCCCTCTCTAGTTTGTTGCCAGAGCTGCTCTGGGTCTTTGTTCAAAATCCTCCAACCCCCACCATTAGCAGCAGTGCCCTTGCTCCAAACCTGCCAACACCACCCCCCCACCCTAACCTTTAGCAGGAGTGAACCTTTAGTGAACCTAAATCTTTAAGTTAAAGGGTCCAGAGATAAGAAAGGAAGATACAAACAAAAAACGACTAGATGGAACCAGCTGGGACCAAGAAGGTGATGAATCTGACCTCCAACAGGCCCTGAGTCTCATCATAGGCTGATTTCACATTAGCAAATTAAATGACACACCTACTTGTGGTTATGACTGAACTTTATGGTTCAGTCATAAAATAAACGGGGTGGTACTTCACTCCCTTGGGAACAGTCCTGCCCCTTCCCCAGTAAACAAATGCATATGCCTCCCCAGCATTAGCCTCACCGCTCCTCCCTTTGTCTTTACTCTTTAAAATTAAATCCCTCTCACCAGGTGGGCAAGAACTTGATCTGTGAACTTAGCTCCTGCTTCTCCATTCTTTGGCCACTGAATAAAGCTTGAGCTGTGACCATCTCAGCCTATTCAAACCTGAATGGGAAAAGAACCCTCCCCACACTGAGGCAGAAAGCCTCTGCCAGGCTTGGGCCAAGCAGGGTCCACGTGGCTTAATTCGCTAACAGTTTCAAGTAAAGGAAAGATGATAAAAAAAAATCATAACCTAAGAGTGTTCTGTTTAGAAAGTGATTTTGTTGATATGTCCAACAACCGTCTATTAATAAACACTATAAACCATTATGGCCAGGTGTTCTTTGAAAACAAGAAAAATAAAGTAATAGTATCATCATAGTCTTGCTAAAAAGCCATAATGCCAGTTTTCTGTCCATTACAAAAATTAGCTAAGGAGGGGGCTTCCCTGCTGGCGCTGTGGTTGGGAGTCCGCCTGCCGATGCGGGGGACGTGGGTTCGTGCCCCGGTCTGGGAGGATCCTGCGTGCCGAGGAGCAGCTGGGCCCGTGAACCATGGCTGCTGGGCCTGCGCGTCCGGAGCCTGTGCTCCGCAGCGCGAGAGGCCACAGCAGGGAGAGGCCCGCGTACCACAAAAGAATAAAAATAAAAATAAGCCAAGGATAGGGAAAGTCAGGGTATGATCTGTTTTTTTTGTGGTTATTGTTTTTTTTGTTTGTTTGTTTTTTTGCGGTACGTGGGCCTCTCACTGTTGTGGCCTCTCCCGTTGCGGAGCATAGGTTCTGGACATGCAGGCTCAGCGGCCATGGTCACAGGCCCAGCCGCTCTGCAGCGTGTGGGATCTTCCCGGACCAGGGCACGAACCCGTGTCCCCTACATCGGCAGGCGGACTCTCAACCACTGCGCCACCAGGGAAGCCCTATAATCTGTTTTTTTCCCCTGCATTTTCATTTCCCATCTAATGCTATTAAATTAAGTAAATGTTGAAGCTAAATCTGTAAAGTCTGAGTCTTAATTTGTACTATTCAATCAATCAGCAAATATTTGTTCTACTTTGGCTGTGTGTGAGGCATAGTGATGGTTGAAAGAGGGGATTAAAAAAGGGTTTATTTTAAGAAAATGCCCTGTAATATGACGTAGGACATTTCACTTGACAAACACAGATATCATCATCCCCGTATGACAAGCATAGATACCTAGTCCCAGAGGTATTAAGTATTCAATAACATGACCAAGAAACATCTTACAGAGAATGAAACGTTGTTCTTGAATTCAAAACCAAAGTTATCTGAGCCCAAACTCTGTCCTCTTATTCAAACCACTTATATTTTAGGTATAAAACAAAATATATGTCCTAAATAAGTTTATAGGTTAGCAGATAAGATGAAATATTTACCCCCCAGAAGATAAATAACATTGCTACGTGCCAAAAGAATGGCTTGAACAATTGAGAAACATCAGAGGAAAGAGAAACAGAGATGATTTTAAGCCTGGACAATTAGGTAAAACTTTATAGATAAAGACTTGAAGAATGTGTAGAATTTTTCATTGCATAGGATGTGGGTCTGAAAATATTCCAGGTGGGGAGAGTAGTTAGAGAAATGAGGCCTAGCAATGAACAAGGCAGTTGACAGTGAATAGAACAATTTGATTGCAACAGCTATACAACTTGAAAACGAGTACAAAATAAGACTGGAAATCAAAAGCGCTTCCTGGAATGTTCCCATTTTATTTTAGGACTTTTGGGCACTAATTTCTCATTTAAAAGTTCTTGTTTGAGTCTTCAAATAGTGTGTGCTTTATTTTAAAAATCAAATATTACTAAAACAAGTGACATAAATACAAAGCAGAACACAATAATTTGTTCTTGTGTGGCCGAGATTTGTTTGTTCCCCCAAACAATTGCATATGGTGGTCATAAGGCTCAGGCCAACATAATCATAAAACCCAATCCTTTTAATATACTAGTTATCTTGGGGTGGCTACAGGAAATAGCAAATATGATAAAATGACTTCCCTGAAACTGCTATGTAGAGAGTGGATGTCCTCTAACCACTAAGACTTCTATCAGCCTTATAATTGTAGGAGGATAAAATGAGGCCAATACAGGGGGAAGAGAGGAAGCAGAGTCGGGAAATATCAATAAAGTGGGAGGGAGAAAGAGAGACACAGAGAAAGACAGAGAGAAGTATTCATTTAGGGTCCCTGGACCGAAAAGTATTTAAAACGCAAAATTCAAATACTTACCTAAACATTTTTTCCCCTTGATATGGTTTGAGTTGGGTTTCTGTTATTTATAATTGACAGCTAGGAAAGTTCTATCCCATTAAGACATATAAGTTCAATTGTGTGAATCAAGTAAGCATTTTAAGATATTTCAAAAGGAGAAAATTAAACTGAATAGTATGGGAATTCAAATAAAGATGGGAGAGTGAGCCTCACAATCTGCAAAAATCTGCTCTAAACACAGAATGAAGGGTGTAATATTTTAAAATATGCTTAACAGAATACATAATCATTATTAAAAAGGAAAGGAAAACACAGGAGGATTTCTGCTCTTTAGCCAGGAAGAAATAAGATGTTCTAAAATTACCCTTGCCCTATGACAACTAGAGAAAATAAAGGAAATAACTATTTTTAGACACTATACCACAGGCAGCACAGGTCTGTAATTCACAAGGAAAGGGAAGCAAGCTGAATGAGCAGCTCCCTAGACTTTCTGACTAGAGGTAATTTCCATAGGACAGCACAAGGCAGGAGGAACTCATAGCACACTTGGCAATCTCAGTGAGTTGAGGATATAGATATTGGAATTTTCAGAGCCCAAGACAACAAGAAATTGTTCAAAAGGTAGTGAGTGCTAGGGAACTAAAGATACAGCAATATAAAGCTCTAGAAGTCTACAGAGGGGCCCACAAGCCTTTCACTGAATATAGTAGGCACATGGGTAGTGTGAAACCCTGAAAGATTGAAGAGAATAACTTCCAAGGAAAGAATAAGTACAGAGTGATACGATGATCAATTCTCAAAGGTGACACAGGGCCAGGGATTGTTGAGGTTTCCTTCACCCAGAGTGTAGGACTTCACTGAATATACTAGACCTTCAGTTCATGCTTTAAAAGGGAATTGCATTAGCTCTAGAATATAGTCTACATTAGTTCTACCCAAAACAATCTGAAAATAAACCTCAAAATGATTAAACTAACTCAAAAGTAACTTGACTACCTGCTAGAAAGAATCAAATATTCTTTCACTCCTTAGAGGAATACAAAGAATACAGTATTCAAAAAATAGGACATTTTTAATGTCTAACATCCTATCCAAAAGTACTTAAAAGAATGAAAAATGACACTCAAAACCAGGAGGAAATTTGATCAATAGAAACTGGCTTAGAAATCACAGACATGATAAAATTAGCAGAAGAGAACATTAACACAGTTTTATAAAACATCAATATGCTTAATAATATAAAAAAGAACACAAAAAGCAGAGAAATAAATCATATAAAAGATAACTGAATGGAACTTTAGAGATAAAAACACAATACCTGAAATTTAAAAATCTGCTAGAAGTGATTAATAGCAGAGTAGACACTGCAGAAGAAAAGAACAGCGAACTTTGAGTTTCTTCTTTTTTTTTGTATCCCCAAATGGTAACAATACAATCTGAATAAAGGTCAGGGAGAAACAAAAACAAAGCAAAACAAAAGGACACAGCATTATTGACCTATGGGGGGGATATTAATAAGTGATGTAACACATCTTTAGCATGTCTAATTGCTATGGACTGAATGTTTATGTCTCCCCAAAATTCATATGTTGAAGTGTAAATCCCCAGTGTGATTTGTGATTTGGAGGTGAAGCCTTTGTGAAGTAATTAGGTCATGAGGGTGGAGCCCTGACGAATGGGATTAGTGACCTGATACTGATAAGGAGATGAAGAGACCAGAGCTTGCTCCCTCCACCATATGAGGATACTCCCCCCTCCTCATAAAAAAGGACTGTCTACAAACTAGGAAGTGGACCCCTATCCCCGCCACCAGACACTGGATCTGCCTGTACTTTGATCTTCAAGTTCCCAGACTGCAGAACTATGAGAAATAAATGCAATAAGTCCCCTACATACAAATAAGTTCCATTCCAAGAGTGCGTTCTTAAAACCAATTTATTCAAAAGTCCAACAAAGTTAGCCTAGGTACCCAACTAACACAATCAGCTATATAGTACTGTACTGTACTAAGTTTAGAATACTTTTCACACAAATAATACATAAGAAACAAACAAACACAAAAAGTAAAGAAAACCTTTTTAACCTTACAGTCCAGTACCTTGAAAAGTAGAGTAGTACAGTACAACAGCTGGCATCCAGGGGCTGGCATCGCGTAAACAGGCAGGAAGAGTTACTGACTGGAGGAGGGATGGGAGATGGGAGATGGGAGAGCTGAAGGATCGTCACCAATAGGAGATGGAAGGCAAGCTGCAATTTCACTCATGTCTGATGTGGATAGCACAGGATCTTCTTCCCTGCTGGATTCAATTCCATCTACGCTCTTGAAAAAAATGATCCAGTGATGTCTGAGTAGCAGCTCCTTTTTTCTCATCATCGATAACACGATAGCACTGGATTGCACTCTGAATGGCTGCTGCAACCTTCTTGTACTGTACTATGTTCAGGCCCTGTGTGTAAAAATCTAACAGTGCCTCCTCAAATAAAGAAAATCCTCTTGCTATTTCCTGCATCATGAATCTCTCTGGTTCTTCAGTTACTTCTTCCTCTTGTCTCTCTTTGTCCTTTCTCTGGGCCTCCAATTCCATTAGGTCTTCATTAGTAAGCTCCTCATGCCATACAGCAACAGTACTGTACAGTAAAGTACACAAAAGCACGACCATTTGTAGAGGATACACGCACATGATAATGTATGCCAGGCATGTGAACTAACTTACGTGATTGGACATGGGAACACACATTCGCAACTTTGAAAGTTCGCAACTTGAAGGTTCGTATGTAGGGGACTTACAGTGTTTGTTGTTTAAGGCACCCAGTCCATGGTATTTTTGTTATAGCATCCCTAACTGTCAAAGACATATATATATATATATATATATATATATATAGTCAGAGTCCCAAAAAGAGAAGGCAGTATGATATATATATATATACATATATATATGTGTATATATATATATATATATACATATACACACACATATATATGTTTACCAACTTATCCATTTTTGTCTCTATATCTCTACTACCTATCTGAAAGAGTAATGAATGGAACTTTCCTAAATTTGGTGAAAACTGTAGCACCATATGCCAGAGAAAGTTCAAAAACCCACAAGCACATACACACACAAACATTTCTTTTTAAGATTTACTTATTTATTTATTTCGGCTGCACCAGGTCTTAGTTGCAGCACGCAGGATCTTCATTGCAGCATGCGGGATCTTGTTTAGTTGCAGAATGCAGACTTCTTAGTTGTGGCATGCAGGATCTAGTTCAATCCCTGATCAGGGATTGAACCCAGGCTCCCTGCATTGGGTGCATGGAGTCTTATCCACTGGACCACCAGGGAAGTCCCCACACAAACATTTTTAAATCCACACAAGGTGCGTGTCATAATCAAATTTCTAAGAAACTGTGATAGAGAATGTTTCAAAAAATACAAATTGTTTTTATAAAACGTGACTATTGAATGTAAAACTCAAATAATTCAAAAAGCGTGAATCAAAGGGAACACATATGTTGGCTACAATGCAATGAAATTATAAATAGTAAAACAGAGACCCAAAACTTCCAATATTTGGAAAATAAATAATGCCATTCTAAATATCTCATAGATTAATGAGGAAATTGCAATAAAAAATAAGTAAGTTTAGAATTTAACAACTATGAAATCAATACATACATATAGTCTCTCACATCTAAACTGCCTTTTGAAATAAATTTTAGCTTTATACATGATTTGGAATAAGAAAGACTGAGATTAAATGACTTAAGAAATTACTTCAAACATATTACAGAGGAAAAATTATCTGGAATTGAAGGAAATAAACCTTGCTATTTCCATAGTTTACTAATTAATAGATGGACATTATCTTTTAAAAATCTGTAAACTCCATGTAACACACCTCTGATTAAAAATTCCAGCAAAATTTTGAATATTCAAGAACAGCAAAGCAATTTGAAAACTAAGAACACAGAAAGGGATGAAGAATTATAAAGATATAGTAATTTAAACACAGTATTGATATAGAAATAGATCAATAAAAGAATAAAGAGTCCCCTCTCCCAAATTTCACAAATTTGTGGGGACTAAAGGAGTTTTAAGGACCCATACTGAAAACAAAACAATGTCCTCTCCTGTTGCTGATTTGAATATAACTGGGAAGTGTGAACACAGAGAGATGGATGTCAAAATGCAAGTTTAGCTGTTTTGGACCTAATGAAAGAACATAATTCGTCACAACCATATAGGGGAACAATGTGTCTGCTCCAGCAAAACAGAAAATATGTAAACCCTACAAGCAAATCCTACTCCTATCCCAGAGAAATTCTCACATGTTCGCTCAAATGTACATGAGCAAGAGTGTTCATCACACCATAAAATGACAATTTAGATATGTTATAGTTGAGCCTAAATATTCCATACTCATAGCTACATTTTCCAGAATCCCTTACAATTAGATTAGGTTCACGTGACTAATTCTGACCATCAAATATAAGCAGAAGTGATAAAACAACGAGTGTGCTTCCTCTATCCCTTTCTTGCCCTACCATAGTGGATTTGGAGAACACGTCTTCCAGATTGAGTTAAAGGATGTGGAAGAAGGCTCATTCCCTGACCCACATTATAGTTTAGATCAGCCAGAAATAAAGGTTTGTTATGTTAAGAAATGCCATTTCAAGACTCACACTATTGCAGCAGAACTGAGATTATCTTCACTAATATGCACCTCAATGTCCAACAAGAGATATAAATTAATGTAGTGTATTTATATATTAAAGATAAAACATGAACAATGTTCTAGTTGCATGTAATATATAAATATTAAATTGACAGATGAGCAAATAAGGTGTTGACCACACAAATGCATAAAATCAACTTTAAATATTGTTTCTTGAATATATAAAATGAATATTAAAATACAAACTAAATTAATCCAAGTCGTTGGCTCTGGGAGTGAAGTTTTATAGTAGGAGTCCATAGTAATTTTAACATTTGAAGAAGATATGGAAATAATAATATTTTTACTTAGAGGTGGTAAAACCCATAAGAATATATTAAAATTAACATTTTACTTCTAGGTTTCTGTTACATTAGTCTATGTACTTTCTGGAGTCACTATTATGGATGACTTTGAGGACTTTAAGACTTCAGTGGAGGACTTCCCTGGTGGTGCAGTGGTTAAGAATCCGCCTGCCAATGCAGGGGACACAGGTTCGAGTCCTGGTCCAGGAAAATCCCACATGCCACAGAGCAACTAAGCCCATGCACCACAACTACTGAGCTTGCACTCTAGAGCCCGCGAGCCACAACTACTGAAGTGTGCGTGCCTGGAGCCCGTGCTCCACAACAAGGGAAGCCACCGCAAGAGAAGCCCGTGCACCACAACAAAGTGTAGCCCCCCCACTTGCCGCAACTAGAGAAAGCCCGTGCGAAGCAACGAAGACCCAATGCAGCCAAAAATAAATAAATAAATAAGACTTCAGTAGAGAAAGTAACTGCATATGTAGTGGAAAAAGAAAGTGAAGTAGAATTAGAAGCGGAGGCTGAAGATGAGACTGAACTGCTGTAATTTCATGATAAAATTTTAATGGATGAGCAGTTGCTTCTTATAGTTGAGCAAAGAAAGTGGTTTCTTGAGATGCAGTCTACTCCTGGTGAAGATGCTGCAAACATTGTTGACATAACAACAAAGGATTTAGAATATTACATAAATTTAGTTGATAAAGAAGCAGCAGGATTTGAAAATATTGACTCCAATTCTTTTCTGCTTTTTAAATTATTTATTTATTTTTGGCTGTGTTGGGTCTTTGTTGCTGAGCACGAGCTATCTCTAGTTGTGGAGAGCAGGGGCTACTCTTCGTTGTGGTGCATGGACTTCTCATTGCGGTGGCTTCTCTTGTTGCAGAGCACGGGTTCTAGGTGCACGGGCTTCAGTAGTTGTGGCTCACGAACTCAGTAGTTGTGGCTCGTGGGCTTAGTAATTGTGGCTCGCAGGCTCAGTAGTTGTGGCACACGGGCTTAGTGGCTCCGTGGCATTTAAGATCTTCCTGGACCAGGGCTCAAACCCATATCCCCTGCAGTGGCAGGCAGATTCTTAACCACTGCACCACCAGGGAAGTCCTTGACTCCAATTTTGAAAGAAGTTCTACTGTGGGTAAAATGCTATCAACAAAATTGCTTGCTACAGAGAAATAAATCATGAAAGGAAGAGTCAATGGATGTGGCAAACTTCACTGTTGTCTTATTTTAAGAAATTGTCACAGCCTCCTCAACCTTCAGCAACCATCACCCTGATCAGTCAGCAGCCATCAACACTGAGGCAAGACCCTGGCCCAACAAAAAACATTAGGACTTGCTGAAGGCTCAGGTGACGGTTAGCATTTTTTACCAATAAAGTAATGTTTAATTCAGGCATGCACATTGTTTTTTAGACATTATTATGCTATTGCACACAATACACTACAGCATAATGTAAACATAACTTTCATATGCACTAGGAAACCAAAAACTCTGTGTGACTCACTTCACTGCGGTATTTGTTTTATTGCTGTGATCTGGAGCAGAAACTACAATATCTTCGAGGTATAGAGGCCTTAACTGGGTTTAGTCACATACACAGGAGGCCTTTTTGGGGTTGAGCCATGTACCAAAGTCCAGATAATCTCAACACCACTGTTCTATCTCAAGACTTTATTCTTGGAGCAATTTCTAGAAGCAGGAAGGCAAGCAGAATGCATATTCCAAGGACAGGGGAGGAGGTGGGGAGCCTCCACCTGCCTGAGTCCAGCTTTCGGGCCACCTGGTGGTCATGTAGTTTTGATGCCCTCCTCCAAAAGTCATGAATCTTTGGGGTAAATTATTTAAGATATTCCGAGTCATCCAGCATGGCAAGTGATGAGAGTATGCACGGGAGCAGAAAGTTATTGTCCCTAAAATCGTTGGAAAGCATGCTACTCCCAACTTACCCAACTGATATGATCACAGTCTTTCCTAATAAAACTGCAGACTTTTCAAATAAATATCCATTATAAATCTTATCCCACTTCATTGATGTAGTTTGTTCCCATGTCTCTATTTCCTGCTGGATGGTGAGCTTCTTTGGGGACACAAGCATTGTCTGTCATATGTCTATCCTCTGTGCCTAGCACAGAATTCAAGGTGATCCACAAAAATTGCTCCAATACCTAATAAAGAATTCAACTACATGGTTCAGCCACTATGGAGAACAGTATGGAGGTTCCTTAAAAAACTAGAAATAGAGCTACCATGTGATCCAGCAATCCCACTCCTGGGCATACATCTGGAGAAAGCTCTAAATTGAAGAGATACATGCACCTCAATGTTCACAGCAGCACTATTTACAATAGCCAAGACATGGAAGCAACCTAAGTGTCCATCGACAGATGAATGGATAAAGAAGATGTGGTATATATATACAATGGAATACTATTCGGCCATAAAAAAGAATGAAATAATGCCATTTACAGCAACATGGATGGACTTAGAGATTATCATACTAAATGAACTAAGCCAAAGACAAAGACAAAGACAAATATCATATAATATCACTTATATGTAAAATCTAAAAAGATGATACAAATTAATTTACTTACAGAACAGAAATAGACTCACAGACATAGAGAACAGACTTATGGTTACCAAAGGGGAAGAGAAGGGAGGGATAAATTAGGAGGTTGGGATTAACATATACACACTACTATACATGAAATAGATAAACAACAAAGCCCTACTTGTAGAGCACAGAAAACTATATTCAATATCTTATAATAATCTATAAGGGAAAAATATCTGAAAAAGAATATATATATATGCATATATATACATATATATATATGTAAACTGAATTACTTTGCTGTACACCTGAAACTAACATAAATTTATAAATCAACTATACTTCAATAAAAAAGAATTTAACTACAAAATGTCCTAAGTAAAATTATTCAGTCTAGCATAAATGGAAATTATTTGATGGTATTTATACATGAGATATTCAGCAATATGAGTTCATTGGTGTGGGCTGGGTAGTGAAAAGGCTAAGAAGAAGATGAATTTGGTTTTATATCTTTCTTCAGGCCACTTACTCCCTCTATAGTACTAGTCAGGTTATTTAATTTTGGAATCTCAAATATGTGATCCACAAAATTTAGATTAATCATATCTACCTTTTAGCATGAATAATGAGATTATGTGAAATACACTGTATAGCATTAGGTGTCTAGTAAATAAAGGTAATGAAAAATGTGAGCTAACTCAGAGCAAACGTGTCCCAACTTTTACTAGAGGCTGGTTAATTCTCCTCAGTAAGTGTAGATAAAATAACAGTTGAACGGCACAATGCATACTTACAGGCCAGTTAGGAAGAACATCTGATCAAAGTAGAGATTTTTTAAGGAGGAGAAAGTAGAAATTGATAAACTCTGAGTTTCAGCTTCCTCAAAAATCATGGGATGCTAACAATGTTGCCTATGCTATTTAAGGATTAAACCAGACAACCCATATCACACACCTAGGTACCTTTCAGACTTTGTGTTCAGTCATTGCTACTTGATCCAATTTAGACACAAACAAAGGAACATTGCTACTTGTTGACTGGTTTCCTTGTCTGTTTTGTGGTTTTATTTATGTAGTTACTTATTTCTTTTTTTATTAATGGTAAAGAATAGCTTTAAGGTTGTCTTTAAATGTTATTTCATGAGAAGACCATTCATGTAACTTGTCTTTCTATAATCTGATGCTTTAAGAAGGTGATGTGTCTCTTTTTGAGAGTTACCGATGCCAATGGCATAATTGACATCCTGTTCTCTAATTAAACATGTTCTGTGCACTTCTTCTCATTTCTGGTAGCCAGGAAGACAGGTTTTTTTGGTTACCATGTTGATTAAACAAACCACAGACTCTGATGGCTGGCTGCTGCTGTCCACAGGCACTGGGGAGAAGAACAATTGTTTTGCCAACAGGATTGAACATTTGGCCTTGTTTATTCCCAGCACAGCACTACCTCCCTTGTAGAGGAAATGAGTTAAAGCTTATTAGGAAAACTCGATTCTCCAACATCCGATAACTCCTAAACAGCTTTTCTAAGAGGGAGGTAGATTAATCCAATATGATTATCAAATAGAAACGAATGGCTTAAAAAACCTAGGATATGTGCAGGCTTGTTGCTTTCTAAAGAGAAAATGTGGAAAAAATAGAGAATGAATATTGAGGAAGGTAAACTTATTTCAAGAGATATTTTGAGAGAGAACTCACAGGATTTCTGATATAATTATCGATGCTTGAGAACACTTGCTATTGAGTTTATTGAATCACAATTCATTGAGTTTCATAACTGAGAAGATGAAGAGATGCTAGAAGGAGCTATCAAGACACAAAAGACATGCAGGAAGCTTAAAGGCATATTTCTAAGTGAACTAAGCCACTCTGAAAGAGCTCCATTCTATGACTACAACCATATGAAATTCTGGAAAAGGCAAAACTATGGAGACAGTAAAAAGATCAGAGCTTCCCAGGGGTCCAGAGGAGGAAAGGCGGGATAAACAGGTGGAGCGCAGGTGATTTTCAAAGTAGTAAAAGTAGTTTATATCACACTGCAATGGTAGAAACATGTCATACATCTGTCAAATCTCATAGAATGTACAACACAAAGGGTAAACTATGGACTTTAGCTAATAATAATGTATTATCAATACATCATTATTATTATAATACAATATCAGATGAGATATCATTCAATATCAGGTACATATACATTATACAATTGTCAGATACATTATTATTATTATACAATATCAGATCAGATATTATACGATATCATACCATCAGTTGTAACAAATATACTACACTAATACAAGATGTTGAGTAGGGGAAATGGGGAGATGGAATATGTGGGAACTCTGTATTTTCCATTCAATGTTTCTGTAAACCTAAAACTGCTCCAAAAATGTCTACTTAAAAAAAAAAAAAAAAAAAAAAAAACGTACCGGAGGAGTGTATAGATCTGCAGATGTTATGATGATGGTGATGATGATGATTTATAAAATAATTTGCAAATACAAACCTGTATATTAGATTTGAGGAAAAAACTAAAACAAGAGAAAGAATTCAAACAGCAAGAGGTTAGAAGGTATAAAAATCTAGGAAAGGGGGCTTCCCTGGTGGCGCAGTCACTGAGCGTCTGCCTGCTGATGCAGGGGACGTGGGTTTGTCCCCTGGTCCGGGAGGATCTCACGTGCCGCGGAGCGGCTGGGCCCGTGAGCCATGGCCGCTGAGCCTGCGCGTCCGGAGCCTGTGATCCGCAACGGGAGAGGCCACAACAGTGAGAGGTCCGCGTACCGCAAAAAAAAGAAAAGAATCTAGGAAAGAACTGATATAAAAATATATATATATCAAAGAGAACATATGGTCACCTGGAAGTTGAAACAGTCATCAAAGGCCAATGAAAAAGATCAAATGAAGAACAAATGAACTACAATTAATCCTTGACAAGATCACTTAACCTGATTAACTTGAAATAAGATGTTACATGTAATATTTTTCAGTTTTAAGGAATTTACCAAAATCTTTTATGATAATTTATACTTTTCAAGATCCAGAATTGGGTAGATTAACTACCAGAAGGGTTAATAGCTAACAGGTTTATAGTCAATTGATATACGACAACTCTCTGACTTCAGCTCTATCATTCATGGAACAAATGAAGAAAATGGCATTAACATATATGGAACATCAAATATATTGGACAACAAACATCAATCTAAATAGATACTAAAGTATCTAGACTCATGTAAGTAGTCTTACCACACACATCTAATAAAATAATATTTATCAGAGATAAAAAGGAAGTATCACACCTGCATTCAAAATTCAGCTTTATTAGCAAAAATGGGAGAGATGGGCTCCATAGAAATTCCAGTTTAAGATGTGTGTATGTAATATATTTCAATAATAGATGTCAACAAAATATAAAACATACCAAAATGGTATCCTATGCCCGCCAAAAAACCAACGTGATTTTTAGTTCATATTATAATACATATTTCTAGAATGAGAGTCTAGGAGAGACAGAATCCAGAGAAACCAAAATTTTACAAAAAATATTTAGTTGTACTAGAAAATAATTTGTTCAACCTCTATAGCTATATGTCCACCTGTAGCTATTGCAATATTAGTTTATATTAAAGGACATATTTCTAGACATGAGAGAAGAGCCTCTCTCAAATGGCCTGTTTGTCCACACCTGAAATTCTGAATTCTGTTCTGGAACTACACCATAAAGTAAATATAGTCCAATTCAAAATATTCAAGGAAGAGTAACACAGTAATGAAAGTGCTCAAGATATGTCAGAATAAGAAAAGTAAAATGAATTAGAGATGTTTACCCTAGTAAGAAACATTTCTGAGAAAAATATGTCCTCAAATATCTGCAGTTTTTACTTGGGATAGGGATAATTCATCCTTTTGATTTTACATACGAAAAGAAAATAAAACGTACTTAAGTTAGAATAAGAACATCTCACATTCTATAGTATGGAATTAGTCGTACTTAAGCAAATGAGGATTTTTCAGAGACTTTTCCTCCTAACGTAAAGAAACACTCCATATTTCTCAGTGTCCACCAACATCTATCAAAGCTCTTTGTTATCCTTCTGGATCAAAAGGTAGTAGTAAAGTTAAAAATAATAACTAGGATTTCATCAGTGGTTAGAAAATACTCTAGGCCCAGGGATAGAAAATGTGGTTGGCTCTAGAAAGTATTATAAAGTTACAAAGGATGGGGAGTGGATGGAGAAAAGAAAATAGTTACGTGGCCAATGAAACCAGTTAAAGATTTTTTAACTTTGTGATAAACTGTAAGATTTACGGACAGGAGACAGAAAAAGCAGGAAAAAGAATATTGTAAAATCTATCCAGCCTTCAACAGCTTATCCAAATTTAAGATTCAGGTTTTCCTATGGTTTATATTAGGCTTCTGAAAGTTTAACCTTCATTAGCATTCTCAAGCCATTCACTTTAATTTAAACCCATGGGGTTTTCTGATCTTTACTCAGATTTCTGAAGATGCATTTCATTGGTTCTGCCACAGACATACTTGTATTCTATGCATCAAAGCAGAGGGTAATGAAGGATGGTTTCTCAAGGTCGCTAACCTGATTAATATCTTTAATGTGGCCAATCTCCCCAGTCTGTTGGTGGAGGTAAACCACAGTGACCTGAGGAATTGCACAGTTCACTCTATTTCATCACTATTTCAGCATTTTGCCAATTAGTCCCTGGCCCAGTGATCCCAAATCATCAACAATCCCATTGTGTTCTTCAATCACTTGACCTACCCGGGTTTCCAGCAACTACATCTATAGAGAATTTACATGGAATCTAGTATCTTCTAATACTTTTTAAATGACTGATATAAGATCATTCTCCTCTCCCCAAAAACCAACAAAGATGTCACAATATTACAATTAAGTTTTATTTTATGAATTGAACTCATAGACCAAAGAAAATTCTAGTGAATGTGTGTGTGTGTATAAAAATTTTTCCTGGATCAAAGTCTAGAGGAAAGGGACTTCCCTGGTGGCGCAGTGGTTAAGGATCTGCCTGCCAATGCAGGGGACACGGGTTTGATCCCTGGTCCGGGAAGATCCCACACGCCGTGGAGCAACAAAGCCCATGCACCACAACTACTGAGCCTGCACTCTAGAGACCACAAGCCACAACTACTGAGCCCACGTGCTGCAACTACTGAAGCCTGTGTGCCTAGAGCCCATGCTCTGCAACGAGAAGCCACTGCAATGAGAAGCATGCATGCTGCAATGAAGAGTAGCTCCCTCTCTCTGTAGCTAGGGAAAGCCCGCGCACACCAACAAAGACCCAATGCAGCCAAAAATAAATAAATAAAATAAATACATTTTTAAAAAAATCTAGAGGAAAATTAAAACTAAATGGTAATAATCTTTTTTAGAGATTTAAGTATATGGGATTTGTGTTTTGTTTTATATAATTTTCATCATTTTATAAATATTTTGCAATGAGCATCCATTATTTGTGTAATGAAATAAAAAGGCCAACTACTTTAAAACAGAAGCACTGATATGTATATGTATGTCTATATCTATACAACATAAATACATTCAAATCAGTAACAGCAAAAATTTTAGGGAGTTGGAATTTGGTTGTTTTTTAACATGTCTAACTTTGCTAAAATGTGACTATATTGGTATTATAATCTAAATACACATATTTGTATAGATATACACATATATGTTCAATAAGAGAAATGAGCTGCAACTGTGGGTCAATTTAACAAATAGAGATTTTTTTTTACCAAGCTCAGGCTTCTTCAATGCGACTTTTCCATCAGGACACACATTCCTGATCCCAGCACAGGTTTTGACCCTTCATGAAGCATCTGCAGAATACCTTCAGACTGAGACAAATGACTCGTCCTTGGCACACTGAAGGAGAGACTGAAGTCAGACGTTTAACAGTGGGATGCAGCTATATCCATTTATGTTTAACATACTTTCATTAGCACTTGCTGCATGCTTAAAACTGTATGCCAGATACACAAAGAAGAGGACATTCCCTTCCTGAGGCTCTGACGATGAAAAAGCCAGATAAGCCAATAATAACACAGCGTCAGTAATTAGGTGCTATATATGCACACAGAGCTGTATGAGCACAGAGGGAGAGACACTGTTTTACCAGTGATAGTTAAACCAACATGGCAACATCTGGAATGGGTCTTGATGGATGTCTATGAATCTACCAAGGACACAAGAGAATTGTGCCTCTATCAGGCAAGGGGTCACTAAGTGCAAAATGTATGAACATTGAAAAAAACTGTAAAGAATATTTCCTCTTTTCAAGATCATCTATTGAGTCTTGTCAAGAAATATATATACTTACCGAGTCTATCTACATGATCTACAGAAGTAGAGCTGGAGCAGTTGTGTTTGTCTCATAGAGAATTAAAAAATGTACATCTAGGGCTTCCCTAGTGATGCAGTGGATAAGAATCTGGCTGCCAATGCAGGGGACACAGGTTCGAGCCCTGGTCCGGGAAGATCCCACATGCCATGGAGCAACTAAGCCCGTGCAACACAACTACTGATCCTGCACTCTAGAGCCTGAGAGCCACAACTACTGAGCCCACGTGCTACAACTACTGAAGCCCATGCGCCAAGAGTCCATGCTCTGCAACAAGAGAAGCCACCGCAATGAGAAGCCCGTGCACCGCAACGAAGAGTAGCCCCCGCTCACTGCAACTAGAGAAAGCCCACGCACAGCAACAAAGACCCAACTCAGCCAAAAATAAATTAATAATTTTTTTTTTTTTTAAATGTACATCTATTCTGATGCTGCCTTCTGTTCCTCACCAGAGGAAGAAGAAGATGGGTAGGCTAGAAACAGCACTTAGATTTTGAGATTCTCACCCATTCCTGGCAGGTTTTAGAAATGCTGAAGGTGGAGAAAGAGGTTCTTCAGAAGGCTGAGACAAAGGTGAACCAACATGTCCATCAGTGGGTCCCAGGAGGATAATACAACACTGACTTATTGCACATCTATTGGCCTAAGGCTTGATCAGAAAATCAGACTTGGGGCCTTATATGGGGAGTGACCCTGAAGGAAGGACCAGACAGCCTAACCTCACTGAAGATGCCAGGTGCTCAGGGAAGGCCTGCTCAGGCTCTTAAGCTGAGTCACAGAGTCCTGTCCAAACTAGCACTGCCTCAATTTCATTGCTACAAATAATTTCCATTAGCCAACAGGAAGACTAAAGCCTTTGGTCTCTAACTACTTTAGGGAAGATTCTGCCCCAAAGAATGTGAATCTTCTTACAAGGTACATATTACCTATAAGGGTCTGGGCCCTGGGAAGGAGGTTATCTCAGCAATTCTCAAAACAAATAGGAGAGGGGTACACACAGGTTTGGGCATCAAAGTACAATAGTGGATAGATGTGTGGAGAGACAAGAGAGAAATGATAGATAGTTCTGTCAATTTCCTCAAAGATATAAACGATGACTTGTCCATCAAGGTGTATAACCGGGTAACAGGGGCCACAGAATTATATTCAAGAGTGTGTGTGTGTGGGGGGGGGGGTAGTCTTAGGTTCAAATGGTATCCTTATATCAGACCATTGCCCAATTCAAACTTCAGAAAATATGACAGCTCTGCAATATAGATGCAATATAGTTCACAGGTGATTATGAACTGAGTGTGTGCATTCTGAGACTCAGTAAGGGTACTTTAGTTCTAGCAATAAGTATCACATGTAAAGCATTTCTAAAATCTCTCACAAAGTTTTCATTTATTATATTTAGCAAAACCAAGGTCAGGTTTGCTGTGTAAAATATACAGCAAAGAGACGGTTTAAGTGAAGCAAAGTATTTTTTTAGTACTTAATACTTTTTGGAAGTATATGATTCTGCTACCCTAAGATGTGACTTTTCAAGTCCAATCATTGTATTAATTCCTTAAAGTTTTAGTAGTGGGTTAATATACTCCAAAAACATGGGTGATTATAAACATTAAACACACAAACAAGCACAAATAAATAACAGAATAAAAGAATTTCACATCTTGTGCCATGCACAGCAGATATGAAAAACATTTTGGAAACAACTTCCCAAGTATATTAAATAAAAGAAAAAAAATAGCTGTTTTTATAATGTAATACTACTAAGAAAAAATGGGTTTTTTCTTTTCTTTTTTTTTTAATAGAAATAATTACTTTCCAGAGTCAAACTGGATAAAAAGAAATACTTTTTAAACACTCAGTCCCCAGATAAAAGTGTTGCCAGGGGCTCCTCCAAACCTCATAGCAGCAAGCCTGTATTCACAAAGAACTTTTGTTTCCAGTGGGAAAAGGAATATAAAATTTAAACACATCTATATGATATATGTGCTCCAAAGATTTTCCAAAAGGACTGTGGGTCTAACAAAGCTAAAGCCTTTTGGAAAAGAAAGAATATATTGCTACCAGGAAAGAAAAAACAAGACAGATGGGAGTAAGTGAAGATAATGATGCTCTGATTCTACTGACCTCACAGTCACCTCTGTAGTGATTCTATTAATTTCCTGTTGTGGGTGAAGCAAATTACCACTAATTCATTGGTTTGAAACAACACAAATTTACTATGTTGCAGCTCTGCATGTTAGAAGTCCACTGCTAGCCTCACTGGATTAAAATTGAAGTGTCTGAACGACAGAACTGCACTCTCTCTCAAGACTCTGGGGACAATCTGTTTCCTTACCTAGTCTAGCTTCTAGAGGCTGCCTGCATTCCTTGGCTTATAGTCCCTTCTCTCCATCTTCAAAACCAGCAACAACAGTTTGAGTCCTTCTCGTGCTGCCATCCGTATGACCCTGCTTCTGTTGTCATATCTCTTTTTCTGACCACAGCCAGGAAAGGTTCTCCACTTTTAAAGATTCATACAATTAGACTGAGCCTACCCAGATAACCCAGAATAATCTTCCTATCTGAAGGTCCTTAACCTTAATCACATCTGCAGAGTCCCTTTTGCCATGGAAGAAAACATATTCACAAGTTCCTAGGTCCTGGTCACCTTTGGGGGCCATTATTCTGCCCCCTACAGTGACATTACTACTATCTAATTTCAACTCCATACTGACTGAACCTCCATTTATTATTATTATTTTTATTACCCAATAGGAGCTAAAGGGTAATCTGTTTTACCTCATACAGACTTATTTAGATAATAGTTCACTTATTTAGATACTCAGTACATGACATGTTACCAAACTTCCTGTATATGCTCCCATGGCACGTAGCAACCCTCATTCATTTATACATTCATTTCCTTAATATCTAGGATTTAGAGAGTGAAAACCTTGTTTCTTTCATTTAGTGTTTTATCCTCAGTGACTAAAACAATACATAGCAAAAAGTGGATCTCACTAAATATTCATCAAAAAAAAAAAGAATGAATGGGTAAGCAAATATTTATCATGCAACACCATTTGTCAGGACTCAATGGTTACATACATGAACACCGACAGGTGGAAAGATCGTCAAAACAAAAGAAAGTTTGAGACCCAGATATCGTTGCTACAAAGTTATATATACAATGTCAGCATCATCCATTCTCCTTGCCCAGAGTCACCTTAAGACCACTGGCCAAAAATGACCACGCAGAATGACTCATTATACTTTCAGTAATCAAGAACAAAATGGATTCCTGTAGCCAGAGGTAAATGCAAACAAACTTCAACTAGAGATTAGAAAACATAGGGTCCAGTTTTAACTCTGCTACTTAGCTGTTTTGTCACCTTGGATATGGGTTAGAGGTTAACCACTCTAGAAAAGCCATGAACTGGGAATGCCTAAGTGATTCCTGATCTTTAATCCTTTTAGAAGATTGATTCCGTGACATTGGTCACAGTGACACAGCACTCTGAACAGCCCTGAGGTTTGCCTTTTAGCAGGAATGCAGAAATGAAGTTATTCCTCTTGGAGGTCAGAAAGGCATAAATAGCCATGGCAAGACCCAAGCCAGGGAGATGATAAAAGATAGCTTGGGGGCATAATCTTTCTCTGGATTGTGCATCTGTCTTGTTACATAATATACATGTGTTCTTGCATCCTATGGATAATAAAACTTTATTTTGCATGACATCTCTCATCCTGCACTCTTAAATATTTAATAGAGCTAAATAATACAGTTACTAAGGAAAGCAATAGGAGGTAGCAGGGGAAAATTAAAAGGCAGTGACAGACAGTAAGAGTTATGTTTTGGAAGGATTCTAAGAATGATCTCTTCTTTCTTACACTGACTTCCCAGAAAACAGTCCTGAAGCCAGGACAAGTCAAAGATATTAATACTTCAAGAACATAAGGAGAATTTCCTAGGGGTCAATTCTAATAACCTATAGGACCTTGGGTGGGACACTTGAGCCCTCTGAGCTGCACTTTCCCCATTTGGAAAGTGCAGCAATATGTCAGTAGCGGTTGTGAGGATACAATTTGCTGAGATAAGTAAAACGGTTTTGAAATGTGTATTACACTAAACAAACTCCTTCATGGGTAAAAGGAAATTACATGAGGAGGAGAGAACAAGATATATACATAAGACATGAAGAGACTAGCATGATGGCTTTAGAGATTAGGGGGATGTGGATTAAGATCTATTTACATGACAGCAAACCAGGAAATCAATTCCAAAGGATTTAGAGTCATTTTGTGAAACAAGGGGTTAGAAGACAGGCCATCTGTGTGTGCTCAGCAGATAAACTGGCCTCCCCATTTTCCTCCACAGCCTTTATTTTCTCCTATTGCCCAGTAGCACCTTGTTATCAGAATAGTATATCTCTTTTCTATTCTCATTGATTTCTCACCATCCTAATAGTTCACACCTTCTTAACTCTAATCATGTAGGTTTTAACTGGCTTGTAATCCTCTTACTACCTACTATTTCTTAAAAAAAAAAAAATCCTACTTAAATTTACTTCTTTGAAGACTCCCGCAGATCTCTGCTCCTCCAGGAAGCTTCCCTGACCTCATATAAAGACACTTTTTGTCTCTAATCATATAATACTCTGTTCTCAATGTGTGGTGTCCTATCCAGCAGCATCAGCATTCCATGGGGATTTATCATAATATAAATCCTTAAGTGCCACCTTGTACCTACAACACATAATAGAAAACTAAACCTTCAAGAATGGAACATGAGGGCTTCCCTGGTGGCGCAGTGGTTGAGAGTCCACCTGCCGATGCAGGGGACGCGGGTTCGTGCCCCGGTCCAGGAAGATCCCACATGCCGCGGAGTGGCTGGGCCCGTGAGCCATGGCTGCTGAGCCTGTGCGTCCGGAGCCTGTGCTCCGCAACGGGAGAGGCCACAGCAGTGAGAGGCCTGCATAACAAAAAAAAAAAAGAATGGAACATGAACCCACGGGAAGGAGGTGCTGTAACCTTGACGATTTCCCCCTGAGAACAGTCTTTTCCTTGAGCACCATCTCTCAAATCTCAGTGTACATCAGAGTCCCTTTGAGAGCTACGCTTAAAACACAAATGACCACACATGCCATTTCTGCCTCTGCAGACCTGAGTTGTGACTTAAGACTTTGTATTTCTAACAAGATCCCAGCTGATGCTGACCCTTTACTTCTTGGGACCACACTCTGAGAACACATCCACTGAGCACCTTCTTCACATGTCACATCTTCCAGTCCTTGTTCAGGCCTCCTGTGGACACTGTCGTCAGGTTCATGCAAGGGTAAAGAAGTGTCTCGGGGCTTCCCTGGTGGCTCAGTGGTTGAGAGTCCGCCTACCGATGCAGGGGACACGGGTTCGTGCCCCGGTCCGGGAAGATCCCACATGCTGCGGAGCGGCTGGGCCCGTGAGCCATAGCCACTGAGCCTGCGCGTCTGGAGCCTGTGCTCCGCAACGGGAGAGGCCACAACAGTGAGAGGCCTGCATAACAAAAAAAAAAAAAGAAAGAAAAAAAGAAGTGTCTCTAGTTCCCTTTGGCACAAATGAGAATAAACTGGAACAATTTAAAAGGTCAAGGCAAGGAATTTTTTAAAAGGAAAGGAAAAGCACACCTATATCAACAGTTTGACTTTCCCACTTTTAGCTTAGTTTCCCTATGGTGTGACACCCAGCTTGGCTCCTGGTCTAGGCTCTTTCACAAAAAGGCCATGTCATCCCTATGAACTGGGACAGCTCCATCACCAGCATGCCTGTGCTGAGTGCCTCTTCTATGTTGGCTTCAGCTCCCCATCCCTGCCTTCACAGAACATATCATGCTGTATTTTTATTTTATTTATTTTAAATTTATTTATTTATTTATTTATTTTTCGCTGTGTCTTGGTTGCTGAGCGCAGGCTTTGTCTAGTTGCGGACAGCGGGGGCTACTCTTCGTTGTGGCGCGTGGGCTTCTCATTGCGGTGGCTTCTTTTGTTGTGGAGCACAGGCCCTAGGCGTGTGAGCTTCAGTAGTTGTGGCTCATGGGCTCTAGAGCGTAGGCTCAGTACTTGTGGTGCATGGGCTTAGTTGCTCTGCGGCATGTGGGATCTTCCCGGACTAGGGCTTGAACCCATGTCCTCTGCATTGGCAGGCAGATTGTTAACCACTGCACCACCAGGGAAGTCCTGCTGTATTTTTAAATTGAGATACAACTAACATAAACTAAATTACACAGATCTTAAATGTTTTACATTCAATGAGTTTAGCCCATTGTATAAAAGTCTGTAACCACTACCAAAAAAAGTAAAGAGAATATTTCTGTAACCCTCCTTCTCCTACAACTGACTATCTGATATTCATTACCACTGATTAGTTTTGCTTGTAATTGTATTTAATATGAATGATATCATATACCATATAATATATATTCTATTATCCTGAACAAGCTCATTTCACTTAATATATTTTCATATTCATCATGTGATAAGGTGACTTGGGAGATTTTCTTAAATTGCTACGAAATATTCAATTGTATGGTTATGAAATCATTTGTTTATCATTAACAAGCAGAGGGACATTTTCTTTTCTTTTCTTCTTTTTCCAGTTTGAGTCTGTTACAATTAAACTTGCTATGAACATTCTCAGGCCAGTCTTTGGTGAACATCTGCTTGTATTTTTGTTGAGTCAGTACTTGAGAGAAAAATCACTGTATCACAAATTAGATTCAATTTTAACTTTATAATTAACTTCTGCATAGTTCTTCAAAAAGATTAAATTATTTTTAGCCCCCATCAGCAATGTGTCAAAGTTCTAGCTATGCCATATCCCTATAAATATTTGTCAGAAATTTTTTTCTTTCTTTTTTTTTTTTTTTTTGCGGTACGCGGGCCTCTCACTGTTGTGGCCTCTCCCTTTGCAGAGCACAGGCTCCAGACGTGCAGGCTCAGTGGCCGTGGCTCACGGGCCCAGCCACTCCGCGGCATGTGGGATCTTCCTGGACCTGGGACGAACCCGTGTTCCCTGCATCAGCAGGTGAACTCTCAACCACTGTGCCACCAAGAAAGCCCCTGTCAGAAATTTTTATTTAAACTTTTATCCATTCTAGTGGATGTGAAATGGATTATTGTGGTTGTAATTTACATTTCCCTGATTACTAGTGAGACTAAGTATCTTTTCATGTGCTTCTAGGCCATTTGAATATTGTTTGTGACAATTCTGTTTAAGTATTTTGCCTATTAATTATTGTGCTGTCATTTATTACTGACAGATAAAGTTTCTGTATATATCCTAGATAAAAGCTTTTTTTTCATATATTGCTACAAATATTTTCCCAGATACTAATTTGTCTATTCACATTCTTAACTGGTATCTTTTGATTAAGCAGAATTTTAAATTTTGATAAAATCCAATTTAAATTTTCTTCTTTTATGTTTTGTCTTTTTTGTGTCCTATCCATAAAAACAAACTTCACTTAACATAAAACTACAATTATCCTATGTCAATATCCAGAAATTTTATAATTCTGGATTTTATTTCCATTTCAAAATAATTCTTGTGTATGGAAGGAAAAATGTGTCCATGTCCGAATGAAAACACAAAGCACATTTTTTTCTAGCAATATTTATAAACATATTTTTATTTTTCCCATTGAATTACCCTGACAAAACACAACATCCTTTTATAATAAAAACCCTCAAGAAATTGGGTATAAAAGGAACATACCTCAACATAAAAAAGGTCAGATACAACAAAGCCACAGCTAACATTATACTCAATGGTGAAAAGATGAAAGCTTTTCCTCAAAGATCAGGAAGAGGACAAGGGTATCCACTTTCACTACTCTTATTCAATATAGTACTGGAAGTCCAAGCTAGAGCAATAATAAAATATAAAAAAGAAAAGGCACCCAAATCAGAAAGGAGAAAGTAAAACTGTATCTACAGATGACATGATCTTGTACATAGAAAATCCTAAAGACTCAACAAAAAATTGCTGAAACTAATCAAAAAATTCAGTAAAGTTGCTGCATAAAAATCAACATACAAAAATCAGTTGTGTTTCTCTACACAAACAATAAAATATCTGGAAAAAAAGAAAACAATCCCACTCACTATAGCATCAAAAAAATAAGATACTCAGAAATGTATTTAACCAAAAAAGAGAAAGATCTGTACAATGAAAACTACAACACTTTGATGAAAAAAATTGAAAATGGCAGAAACAGAAAGACAACCAATGCTCATTGTTCAGAAGAATTAATGTTGTTAAAATGTCCATACTACCCAAAACCATATATAAATTTAATGTAATCTTTATCAAAATTCCAAAGGCATTTTTAACAGAATTAGAAGAAAAAAAAATCCTAAACATTGTATGAAACCACAAGTGACCCCAAATAGCCAAGACAATCCTTAGAAAGAAGAACAAAGCTAGAAGCATCACATTTCCTGATTTCAAACTATACTACAAAACTATAGTAATCAAAACAGTAATAGTATCATACTCACATAAAAATAAACGCCTAGACCAATGAAACAGAACAGAGTCCAAGATAAACGCCTGCATATATAGTCAACTAATATTTGACAAGGGAGCCAAGAATGCTCAATGGGGAAATAATAGCTTCTTCAGTATATAATGGTGGGGAAAACTGGATAACCACATTCAGAAAAATGCAATTGAACACCTATTTTATACCACTAACAAAATTAAGTCAAAATGGATCAAACAGTTAGACATAAGACCTGAAACAGTAAAACTTCTAGAAGAAAACATGTAAAAGCTACTGGACATTGGTCTTGGCAACAATTTTTTGGATACACCACCTAAAGCAAAAGCAACAAAAGCAAAAATCAACAAGTTGAACTACATCAAACAAAAAAGCCTCTGTACAGCAAAATAATCAAGAAAATGAAAAGGTAACCTACAGAAGAGGAGTAAATATTTGTAAACTGTGTATCTGCTATGGGGTTAGTATTCTAAATATATGAAGAATCCATACAACTCAAAAATAAACAAACAATCCATTTAACAAGTGGGCAGAGGAACTAAAGAGAAAATTTTCCCAAGAAGACGTACAAATAATACAGGCACATGAAAGATGTTCAATGTTACTAATCATCAGAGAAATGTAAATCAAAACCACAATGCAGTATCTCCTCACACCTGTTAGAATGGCTGTCATCTAAATGACAGGAGACAACAAGTTTTGGCAAGGATGTGGAGGAAAGAAAATCCTTATAGCTGTTGGAGGAAATGTACATTGGTGCCACCACGATGGAAACCAGCAGGAGGCTCCCCCAAAAACCAGAAAGAGAGCTACCATATGACTCAGCTATACTGTTCTTAGGTATATAACTAAATGAACTTAAAATGGGATATTGAAAAGATAGCTGTACTTCTAAGTTTAATATAGCATTATTTACAATGGCCAAAATATGGAAACAACGTAAGTGTCAGTCAGAGGATGAACAGAAAAATAAGATGTGGTAGTATGTAGAATGTAATATTACTCAACTATGAGAAGAAAGGAAATTCTGCCATTTTCAACAACATGGAAGTAACTTGAGGGTAATATGCTAAGTGAGATAAGTCAGCCTGAGAAAGACAAACACTGTATGATACCACATATGTGTGGGGAAAAAAAAGCTGCACCTGTAGAAACAGAAAAATGCTGTTTTCCATAGGGTGGAGAGGGGAAACTGGGGAGAAGTTGGTCAAAGGATACAAATGCACATTTAGAAGATGGGTAAGTTCTGGGGATTTAATACACAGCATTGTGATTATAATTAACAATAATGTATTATATACTTGAAAGTTGCTAGGATATTGGATCTTAAATGTTTTCACCACAAAAAATAATAATCTTCTGAATTCATGGAGGTGTTAGCTAATGCTAAGGTGGTAATCATATTGCAATATATGAGCATCAAATCAACACATACAATTTAAACTTACACAGTATTACATGTCAAACATATCTCAATAAAAAGAGTGCTTTGTCAAATTTCTAATTTTTGAGAATATACAAAATTACAGAATGTAATATTTATGGGGACAGGACAGTACTAACTTCATAGCTGGTATCCAGAAGTCCTCATCTAAGTTTTTAGAGAGTAACCACACATATCTTAAAATAAATAATCCACTAAAAATCACTTTCCTTAATAACTTCTTCCACCCTAATTCTTATTAACATTTTCTGTAAGCTTTCTCCTCCTCTGTAAGATAATATAATTTCTTCCTGTAATCTCCTCAAAGGAGAAAGAGAATAATAACACCCTATAGGCATCTCTCCATTAGACATGAAATAGATGAGAGAATTTTAAAGTTAAATTAATGTTCGGAATGAAAAAAAAGATAATTACACCCCTTCTTGGATCAGAAAAATCACTGCTGTCAGATGACTTCAGTAATTCTAATAAGGAATATGAAAAAGAGAATGATCCTGGGATGTTTTTGTTTGTTTTTTTATTCTGTAAATTAAACAAAAATTGCAATGAATCAGAATTCTTACATAGTCTATATGTAATACACAATTTCTTACTTGAAACATATACATATGTCAAGCCTAGGTACAGCAAACATCAAAGCAAATCATTTTTCTCTAATCAATAATCTTTCCCATTGCCACTTGGATTTCAACAAATTCCAAAATTACTTTCTCCACTGAAAATGATACCCACGTGTGGTAACTATACAATATCCTTATGAGGAAGTAAATATTTTATTTTCTGAGACAAATATGCTCAGCTTTAATTCTTATCCTACTGATAAAAAAAAACTTCTTTTGGGAGAAAATAATACTGATCTCCAGGTGTCAGATTATCTTTAAACCTATTTTCTTATGTCACATAACATCAAGATTCACCTGTTATCAAGTCATGTACATTACCAGGACTCCAACCAATTCCACTCAGTAAGAGTGACAATGTGAATCCAATGAGACCAGTATGAGCCAGTTGTCTACCCAAAGCAGTCTGCACTGAGCAAGCCAGTGATAGAGTCCAGAGCAAGTCCTTTTGGGGAGAGTCCTGACTTGTTGCAGCTGATTGCATCAAAAGAAGCAAACCCCATGGAGAACTAGGACCAATAGAAAAATTGTCCAGAAGAAAAGCTTCTTAAAAAATGTAGCAAGGGGCTTCCCTGGTGGCACAGCAGTTCAAAGTCCACCTGCTGGTGCAGGGGACGTGGGTTCGAGCCCTGGCCCAGGAGGATCCCACATGCCACGGAGCAGCTGGGCCCATGAGCTACAACTGCTGAGCCTGTGCTCTGGAGCCCAGGAGCCACAACTACTGAGCCCGTGTGCTACAACTACTGAGCCCGTGTACTGCAACTACTAAGCCCACACACCTGGAGCCTGTGCTCCACAACGGGAGAGGCTGCCGCAGAGAGAGGCCCACACGGCAAAGAGTGGCCCTGGATTGCCACAACTAGAGAAAGCTCACATGCAGTATCGAAGACCCAATGCAGCCAAAAATAAATAAATAAATTTATTTTAAAAAATGTAGCAAGGATAATGCATATTTCCCTGCCTTTATTTTTGATAAAATTCTAACTCCTCATTATAGCAAAGGAGCCATTTATTATATTCTTTTCTCTTCAGCTTCAACTCCTATCAAAAATCTGGAAATTATTACTGAACACACTCTCAAAACTCCATAGACAGCCTGGAACTCCATTTGCCCATCCTCATATTCTGGACATCCTAATTCTTATTTATCTTTCCAAACTCAGCTCATTCTTATTTATTCTAGGAAATTCTACCTGATTCCCTCATTTGGATCTTTCTTCTCTACATCACTCCATGATTTTGCTGCTGCTGTTTTTTCTATCACTTATTATATGATACGGTAATAATCTTGGATGAACCAAAGCATACAGAGAGCTCACCTTTAATATAGCATCAAGGTTACTTCTTTCTAGCATTGTTGCTGAGACCTCCCTGGATTTTCCAACTCTTGATTCTGAGCCAGTTTTTTTCTTTACTGAACCAGTTGTCTGAGACTTACTAGACATGCTTTTCTCATAACTATCTTCAGCCTCAATGTACCATTAACTCTTAGGATAAAGAAGAAAAATTTGGAATCAAATATAAAAAGACAAAATAGAGAAATCAAAGTTTAAAAGCATAAATGTAATGAACTATCTAGTTTCTCAATTGCCAGAAACAAGTTATGAATTCACCTCCCAGAGATACCAAGCAACAAGAAAACACTATATGGTTAATCTATTCTCACAGCCATTTGCAATGATCTACCCTTGAAAATCATATTTAAGTTTCTTTTTAAAGGAGTTTTTAAGAGTATATTGCATTCTTCCAGGGAAAATTTAAATACACAAACAACAATGGGAATATGTGTGATGTGCCTAAAGCTCGCTGCTGTTCTTTAAGAGAGATGCAATTGAACTACTGAAGGCTTAGTTTACTAATGTAGACTCCTGTATAACAAAAATTGTTGAATTCTAAGTTGAAATTTGAATTAGCATAAAACAATTTCTAGTATTCTTTTCTTAAACAATGTCCCAATTTTTTAATCTTTTTTTAAGTAGAAAATAATGCTTTACTTGTCCTGCATGTATCCCTCAAGGTTTGTTGTGAAAATGAATAAATAATGATTTGGGCTGTTTCTTTATAAAATAAAATTCACAACAGTATCTTATCCTCTCCCTTGGCTTTGGGAAGACAATACAATATTTCAGTGACCTGGGGAACAGGCAATAAAATTATGAATAAATTGAAACCGTGTCTTTAAACAATCAGAAACTAGCAAACAATCAAAGTTAACAAGTTAGACTTTTAAAATATCTTACTAAATTCACTGATTAATTTTTTTTTCTTTCCTTGGATCTGAGTTGGGTGGATCTTCTCAAAATTTCAGATGTATTGTGGACATTCTTAATAGCATTTCTACATCTGAGTGTTTGCTAATTCCAAAACCTAGTTTTCTATTCTAATCCTTTGTAGCAGGATGTAAAGCAGGGGTAGAAAATGAAAATGGTTCAGAGCTAAGTGAGGATTTCGTCTCATCTCTAAAAACTTGAGGTTGAATTGTACCAAGAACAAAGGTATGTTCCAACTTCCCTAAATTATTCTTTCCTATCTTTAAAAGTCACTTCACAAAATAACTGCATTTTCTCCTTAAATTTGATCCCTTTCTCTGAAAATATGGAGTTATTAATGAATGACTCTAGACTGAGAAACAAAGGACACAAATATTTGGAAAACAAATACTTGAGACAGAGAATTACCTGCTACCTCAATAATATCAGCCACAATAATAAAAATAATATGTGTTCTGAGGTTTCCCATGTCAAGTAGCTCAGCATGAAGTGCCACATGCCTAGTTGGCGGAGACGGACAGAAAAAAAGTAGGAGGGCAATGTGGATAAATATCCGATTTCACTATAAATTAGTTCATGTTGAAATGATAAAAGTCGTGTGTGTGTGTGCATGCGTGCATGTGTAAGAAAGGCAACAACTCAATTAATTGTTCAATATTTAGTCCCCTGTAGTATTGAAAACCAACACTGTGAACTAAACTTTACACTGAACATTTTTTTTCTTTTGAAAAAAATAATTTCCACTCAGCTCAGCAAGTTTCTGGAAATCAGTAAAGCAAGCAAAGTATCTCCATGAAATTGACTTATACCTTCCAGGATTTGCCTACCATTCTTCAAATGCCAGCTCAAATGCCATTTGTTCTTCAATATTTTCTTGGCATCTACCATTCTCTTAGAAAAGTCAATTGCCTGAACACTTGTACTTCAACAATATCTATTGATTAGTAATATTACTACACATATCATTAGAGTTATCTGTTTATGTGTAAATCTCCCATGCATATTTAACTTCAGTAAGACTGCCTGTCAAATTGGTTTATTTCTTTATCCTTTGCACTGAGTAGAGGGCCTGTCATATAACTGAACTAAACAAAATGTAAGGAAGATAGGAAAACAAAGTAAGAAAGGAACTACAAAAGGAAGAAAGGTAGGGGAGAAGAAATTAGAGAAAGAAAAATAGATTTTTAAACAGGACTTAGATATTGATGTATTGCCATATTATCTATTAAAAGCATTTGATCCATTGATTCATTTATGTTTTAATTCTCTCCTTCTCTGATAGAAATATACTATGCAGAAAAGATGAAAACTTATGACAAAGAACAAGAAAAGAGAAAAATTAACTCAGGTTGTCATGCTATTCTTCTGTGACACATATAAATAATACCTTAAGAATATTATTACCCAAAGCTATGGATACAATTTATCTAATGAAGAAAGAATAGTTAAATAGCAAATGCTGAAGAAACTTGGCCTGTGGAGGAAGGATTTTCTAAATGTCATTACTAAAAGGGTTTGTTCATTATATTTACTTTTTCCTAAACTATATGGTTTATTTTCCTTGTTTTACACATGGTGCAACTTAAGGTATATTATAAAGTATAAAGCATGTCTCACATAACAATAAACAGGTTGCAGGGGCTAGGATTCCAATCCAAGTCATCTGATTCCAGAGTACTAATTCTTACCCATTAGGCTGCATAATAAGCAATCAAAATGTTAACTATTAATTACCACTGTTTATATGTAAGGACATTAAAAATAGAGAGATTCGTTAATTCATCCAAAGTCTCACAACTGAAATGTGCTGGAACTAACATTACAATCAATTCTAGGGTCTTTACCCTGAGCTCACATTGTCCCACAGCACACTAAAACTACAACTATTTACAGAGCAAATACTGATGAGAATGGTCTGAAGACTAGAAGAAAATATCTTCTACAACTAAATATATAAAGAAGGAACCACAAGGAGTTGCAAAGGAGGTTGATATAGTCAAGGTCCACACCCCCAGCTAGGCAAACCACAAATGGGGGTATAATCAGAATTGCAGAGGTTCTCCCCAAGGAGTGAGGAGTCCAAACCCCACATAGGGGTAACCAGCCCAATGGTCCTGCACCAGGAAGATGAGCCCCCAGAAATTTGGTTTTGAAGACCAGTTGTGTGTGCTTTCAGGAGAGCAAGGGGCTGTGGGAAACAGAGACCCCACTCTTAAAAGTGTATGCAAAAATCTCACATGCTCTGAAATGCAGGGCAAAAGCAATATTTTGAAAGGAGCCTGGGTCAGACTCTTTTGCTGATCTCAGAGAGCCTCCAGGAGAGGCAGGAAGCAACTGGGACTCATCCTGGAGACACAGGCATTGGTGGCAGCCATTTTTAAGAGCTCATTCTATAACAAGGACACTGGTGGTAGAATGGCAGGGCCATTTTGGAACACTCCCTTTAGCTTATTAGCAAATGGTACCAGGCCCCATTCAGCCGCCAATCTACACCAGTCCTGGGGCTCCCAAAGGCAAGTGGTGAGCTATATCCACCAGTAGGCTAGCAGCAACCATAGGCCCCCTTGAGGCCCCTGGCCAATGTGGGACCCAGAACCCCATCAGGGGGTCCAGGAACCATCCCCACTCACCAGTGGGCTGGCACTAGCCCAGGGACCCATCCCTGGGTCCCCACCCCACTCACCAGCAGGCAGAAACAAGCTCTGAGACACCTTGGACCCTTAGCCAGTTTCATGGGATCTGGTCCCACCCACTAGTGGGCCCACTAGTGGGCCAGCACTAGCCCCAGGAAGTGGCCCCAGCAATCATCAGGCTGAGATCAGCTCCTGGACTCCCAGCCTCTGAAGCCAGGTGTCCTGTGAATTAGCCTGCCCACCAGCAACCAGTACCACTCCTGGAACCTTCCTGTCCATGGCCATGTGCACCTACAGGCAAGAACCAGCTTCAGGGCCCTGATCTGCAGGAGTCACCCCAGGACCCAGCTCCACCCACTAGTGAGCCAGCACTAGTCCCAGACCACCTCCAGGGGCTCCTCAGTCAGCTGCCTGTGATCCAGCCCTGAACACCAGCGAGCTGGCACCAGGACCTAAACTCCCTATGCCATTCACTAGCTGCATCAGGATCTGGTCCTGCCCACCAGCAGCCTGCAAACTCCACACTCGACAGGGCCTGGGAACCAAACAGGCCAGAGGCCAGCCATGCATACTAGCATGCCCACAGCCATTGGCCCCCTCACAACAGAAGGGCACACGCAACTCACTTAGTGGGCATTCCTTAGTGGGCATCACCTAGATCTGGGTGAGTGCTGCTGGGCCTCATAGGACATCTCCTACATAAGGTCACTTCTCCAAGATCTATAAACATAACTGACCTCCCTAATACATATAGATAAAAACAGAGAATCTGGTAAAATGAGGAGACAGAGTAATACTTTTGAAACAAAGGAAAAAAGATTAAAACCCAGAAGAAGAGCTAAGCAAAGTGGAGATATAAAATCTACCCAATAAAGAGTTCAAGGTAGTGATCATAAAAATGATCAGTGAACTCCGGAGAGGAATGGACAAATATAGAAAGAAGTTTAACAAAGAGTTAGAAAACAAGAAGAAGAATGAAACAGAGATGAACAATATAATAACTGAAATTAAGAATACACTATAAAAGATCAAGAGTAGATTAGATGAAATAGAGGAATGCATCAGTGAACTGGAAGACAGAGTGGTGAAAATCACTAAAACCAAAAAGAAAAAAAAAGAATTAAAAAAATGAGGACAGTTTAAGACACCTCTGGATAACATTAAGTGTACTAACATTCACAGTACAGGGGTCCCACAAAGAGAGGAGAAAAAGGAAGGAGCAGAGAACATATTTGAAGAGGTCATAGCTGAAAACTTTCCTATCCCGGGAAAGGAAACAGTCATCTGGGTCCAGGAAGCACAGGAAGTCCCAAACAAGAACACCCCAAAACGGTCCACACTGAGAAACATTTTAATTAAAATGGCAAAAATTAAAGATAAAGTGAGAATATTAAAAGCAATTAGTTATGTACAAGGGAACTCCCATATGCTGTTTTCAACAGAAACTCTGCAGACCGGAAGGGAGTGGCACAATATGTTTAAAGTGACAAAAGGAAAAAAGAAATCTACAAGCAAGAGTACTTTATCTGGCAAGGATATAATTCTTATTTGAAGGAGAGAGAAGGAGTTTTACAGACAAGGGTTTGGAAAGTTTGGAGAGAAATAGGATGATTGTTATAGTGTACAGCTTTTCTTTGTGGATTAATAAAAATGTTATAAAATTGAGTGTGGGGATGGTTGCACAATTCTCTGAATATATGTTAAAACATTGAATTATACATTAGGTAGATGAATTGCCTGGTGCTACATGAATTATATCTCAATAAAGCTGTTACAAAAGAGAGATGGAGACAGACATGGACATAGACACAGAGATGAGAAAGAAAGAGCAAGAAACTCTATCTGTCTATAATACAGAATGATTAAAACAAAGATTTTGCACATTACAAGTAGGATAAAATCCAAACGTACTATCATGATCTAATCTCTCCTTGTCTCTTTAACCTCACCAATTTTCACAGCTCTTCCTACTTCATCCTTACACTAGCTCCTCCCATTGTAACAAACTATTTGAAGTTTCTGCTTGAAATTCCCTTCCCACTTTGTTTCATAGCAACAATTAGCATCTTTCAAAAAACAAACTCCTTATAGGAAATCATTTCAGTGTTAGGTACATCCTTCCATGTTGACCTTTCATCTTCCACCTTCTTCACACTTCTATTGTGTTCTATATAACATTTTCTTGTACCCTTCGTTTGATTATTTATCATGCCATTTATTCCAACACAGGATAAGGACAGAGTTATTTATCTTTTATCCTAAGGTCTGTGTATTCTTCTTAGTGTTTGCAGGATCTGACATATAATAAATCCTCAATAAGTGTTAACTGAATGAATGACCGTTTTTATATACTTAATGATATCACTCTTCATAACTTGAAATTCTCTGAATCAAATTATTTTAAGGGAAGTCTCCTGTATACAAACATTACCTAACATGTATTAACATTGTCAAGTAACTTTGGTAATTTCAGTTCAATTCAATATATATGAATTTCCAGGATCAGTCACTAAAGGATAAAATCTTGTATCAAGATATGGGTATTTTAAGACTTTATATATTGTCTTTTGAAATTCTCAAATTACTTAGATGATTTTAATATTCTGAGCCCTCATAAAGCTTCTATATTTAGACGGTGCCCTAAATTGACACTTTCTCTTTCAATGGACAGCCTGAAAGCATGTAAAGTTTTATGATTAGATGTATATCTAAAATTTTGTAAATAATTACAAATTTTATAGAACAAATCATTTTGTTTTTCAAAGGAAACTTATTTAGAATCCTATTCTGAATTTGTGTCAAGTGGTAATGAAAACATTTTTTGTAATCTATGGTTTCTTTACCACAATTCAGCTACTTTGAAGCACTCAGTGGTTTTCTGATGTCTACTACCAGTAAAGGAAGGACAAACCAAAATAAACCAATCTTATTCAGGGAGTCTACAGATCTATGGTAAATCTTGACTTAATTCTAACTGTATCATTAATATCATTATCTCTTGTAATATAAAAAGAGAATCGATGTTCAGACCAGTGACCTGAAGACCCCTCAGTATTTTCAGTTTTTAAATACTGCATGGCATTTTACCAAGTATCTGTACTAATTCCAAGGGATAAAAGAAATCAAGTATGTTAATAATGTTTCAAGTGAATGAGGTGATGAAAATTCTTTAGATGATTAAACTTCAATTACTCAGAATAATTCCTAGCCTAGAACTGTATTTCTGTTGAGCACTTTAGATACTGCAAGGCTAATGGCATTAAATGTATCTAATATTACATATATAACTTTCAAATAATTGAGTATAATGTGATACCAAACGGTAGTGTGATATGTACGTCAAGTGATGCATTAGAGGTGGTGGTTATTTTTATTACACCTAAGAACTGCTAGTGTCTCTGTAAGGGTGGCCACTGAAGCTGCTTTACATCGATGTCTCCTATAATTCTGTAGCAATTAGAAAGGTCTGGTGGGTTGTTCAGAGAGTACTCTGGATGGTAAGTTACCCACAGTAAAGATCACATGAGGGGTATTTCATACCATTTTACTACACAAACAAAGAAAAAAGACTGGGATCTTGAGAACAAGATAACATTGTATCTATGTGCCAAATGAAAGTGGCAATAAGGAAGATAATTCTACGTGTTCAATGATACAAAAACTTTCAAGAAGTGAATAGTAATCAATTAACAATTCACAGTTTCAACTTCTGATACATCCTAGAATCTCTAAACTGATTTTCCACATCTTATTATGGCAGCAGATTTTTCAAGATCCTGAAGAATAATGCTACTGCATTTGACATTTACAGTCACTATATTACCTATAATGGGAGCAAGCTTTTAAGAATAGATAAGGTGGGCTTCCCTGGTGCCACAGTGGTTGAGAGTCCGCCTGCCAATGCAGACGATGCGGGCTCGTGCCCCGGTCCGGGAAGATCCCACAAGCCGCGGAGCGGTTGGGCCCATGAGCGATGGCTGCTGAGCCTGTGCGTCCGGAGCCTGTGCTCCGCAACGGGAGAGGCCACAACAGTGAGAGGCCCGCATACCGCAACAACAAAAAAAAGAATAGATAAGGTGACATAAAATAACATGAGCTGAGCTGACAGGCTGCCCCAAACTGTCTCCCAATCCACTCTGCCATTATTTTGAATCTTTTTTTTTTTTTAATAAATTTATTTATTTTTGGCTGGGTTGGGTCTTCATTGCTGTGCGCAGGCTTTCTCTAGTTGTGGCGAGCGGGGGCTACTCTTTTTTGCGGTGCACAGGCTTCTCATTGCAGTGGCTTCTCTTGTTGCAGAGCATGAGCTCTAGATGCACGGGCTTCAGTAGTTGTGGCACATGGGCTCAGTAGTTGTGGCGCACGGGCTTAGTTGCTCTGCGGCATGTGGGATCTTCCAGGACCAGGGCTCAAACCCGAGTCCCCTGCATTGGCAGGAGGATTCTTAATGACTATGCTGCCAGGAAAGTCCTATTTTGAATCTTAAAGCCTATTCAGTTTTCCAAATTTACAGAAATTTCATCAGGATTAAAATATGGCAGTTCATGTTGAGTTTTTAGTTCAGTGTGTAGGTGCTCAGTAAATTTAACACTTATTAAACACTATTTCTGAACGCTCTCTCTTAAAAATATGTATAAATAGAAATAGGAAGAGAATTCTTGAAATTACCAATTTAGTTAAGACATATATTTCCTCCATAATAGAAAGACCTTTATTTTGAAATCACTTAGTAAATTAAGATAGCTGTCTTTATAGACAGATTTTATAGCTAGAGAGCTAGCTAGATGGTAAATATATATTTGGTAGCATAATATCCCAAAATATTAACCCTCATGCTACCTCACTGATAAAAATCTCTTCTCATGTTCTCCTTTTACCATCTCAGGAAAGCTGGACATGAATTAGCCGCCGATTTTGGAAGAATGGGTCACAGTAGGACCAAGAAATAAATCAGGCATACTTCAACTTAACTTTTAAAAGCTTGGTCAAAGATCACCAAAATTTGTGTGTACAATTGGAGAGAGACTTTTTTTTTTTTTTTAACCATTCTCTGACTCAATAGGAGCTGACAGAAGAGATCAGGAAGAAAAAGGGAGCCACACAAATGGAGACAGCAGGGAATACATGTGAAGATTCAGTGCACTGGGTGTGCCAGGGAGTTGTGCAGAGTTTAAGTGTCATCCAGTTTTCTTTCTGGACACTGTTAGATGGGGGAACACTAGGCAACAGCAGCCACTTGATCTACTGGGGAACTCACAGAAGGCAATTAGGCTCCTCTGTTATCAAAGACTCACCCCCAGTGGACCGGCCTTCTATTTAATAGCAGAAGATACTTTAAGCTCTCTTGTGATAGAATCCAGGGTCTGAACACCTAGAAATTCAGGTAGTAAAGAAAAAAAACAAAAAAGATTCTCTGCTCCATCTGAACAAAACTGGACAAAGCCAACTGCTGGAGACCTTTGCCAGGATAGTGATGGGTTGATTAATCCTACCATGTATTCAAATCAGTGATATGGAGACTTCCAGAACAAGGAAATCTGCTCTCTTTTGGATTCATAAGCAGCCTGATCGTTTGGAACTTTAATTTTAATCACTTCTCAAAGAGTGGAAAAATAATGGATAAGGACCATAAATCCAAGGTTCAAGGTCCTCTACGGCTGCGTATTAACTGACTGCTTGCAAACAAGAGGACTGTCATCACTAAATCTCCATTTCTTAAGCTCCTTTTCTGTAATTCATATGACTTCCTTACAAGATGAATAAAATATAAAGGAAAACTTTTAAAAAGTATTTCTAAGATGTCTGTTCTCAGTGCTCCTGCGAGATGCTTCAGGAGGTGTGGGCTGAGATGAAGAGGCATCCCAGAGAATGGGGCTGGGATAGACCCCCACTCTTTTCACACTGCATGTGAGCACCCTGCTATTAGACTACCCATCCTGAGACTCCAAGTGAGATTATATATGAACAAGTTTCAAATCTAACCAACTCTGAAAATCATGGAAATAATATATGTGATATTATTAATTAGAGAACACTATGTAAAATATGAGAAAATTTTATTTACATTTCTCTGTAAATGGGGAATCATAACAGTCCCACAAATTATCATGAGAGAATTTTATGGATGAAATAAAATAATGTGTTCAAAAGGTAAACTTTCACTATAAATGTAAGGATTCTTTTACGGTGTTTTCTAGGCTCACTTAATGGTCACTAACAGTTACAACTGGTTGGTTTGGGGGTTACTCATGGCAATTATTTCAAAATGCTAGAATCTTAGGGGTTTTGTTTGTTTGTTTGTTTGTTTTATTTACTGGCAGATACTAGATGCAGATCTTCATATTTCTAACTTTTATGCTACTTAATTGAAGTCCCATAGCTAGGTCTCTACATACGTAAGTGCATTTGTATATGTGCGTGTCTCTGTGTGTGTCTCTGTGTGTCTATGTATGGTTGTCAAATTCCAACCATGCCATGTTAAGTGGAGCTCTGAACTTTAAAGAAAAGCCCTTTGTAGATACAAAGTAACATTATGAATCCATCTGGACCCGTTATTTCAGTGGATCAGATTAGGTGTCTAATGAGACCAAGATCAAGTGTTTGCTCCTCTGGAGAGCTGTTAGCCTTGAACACCTGTGTTTATAGACTTGATCTTATCTGGAATTGCATTCAGCTGTCTCTAAACACTAATCAAAGAACCAGAACCCACAGACAGAAGAGGTGAGAGATTATGGCTTTCCAGATATAGTCAATTCCATTTGGCAAAGTTTTTTTTAAAAATACATGGTCCTGAGTGCTTCTATAGCATCACCTTTTCACATAAAATTAATACATTAAAATATAAACTCCTCATAACACTCTTATTGTGTCTGTAAAAAAAAAAAAGAGGGGAGAACTAACTTAGCTAACAGTCATTATAATGTTTAAATAAAACCATGCATACAATGCACATAAAGACATTTTGAAATCTCATTCACTCTAAAAATGCCAAGTATCCATATTATGATTACTTCTAACATAGTTATTGCTGTAACATAGTCATTTTCTAGTATAGTCTTTGGATTATAAGGCCAGAATTCAAATATTTATTAAATTATTAAATAAATTTATAATTTGATAAGCATTTAACTTCTTTTGAGGCCACTTATTAATATCTGATGTTACATACCTATAATGCTAAACAGGGTGTCCTCTGAAAGAACTGATTGTGCTACTCCAGTATCTGAGTTTATCCTCCAAATGGAAATGCTCAAGCACTATGTATGCCTTATCCTTAGAGCTTCCATATAACTTATTTGAATTAGGTTATTTTTGACATACTCTTGGTGAAAATATTAATAAAAAACTCCAGAATATCAGATGTAAACTGGAACTGTCTTGGGCAAAAAGAGACATGTGGTTTACCTAGTTAGAGCAGAAACTTCTGGAGTTCACTCTATTCCCTCTAAGGCTTGTTTGAAACTCTAGTCTGGATAAGCAAGAGGTGCTCTTGTGTCTAGCCTTGGTAATACAGAAACTAGACATTAGCCTTGGGAATACAGAACTGAATGACTGTAGCCGAGGAGCTAGATAAACAATTGTTAACGTTCCTGGGGAGAGTTGCCTAGTCACCAGTGTTATTCTCAGTGAAATGGTGACTTGCCCAGTCAATATGTTCCCTTTGAGTTTAGGCTCCTTTTTATTCACAGTCACTTCATAAGTCTGAGGTGGTAGAGAACAAACTCCTTGAACCTCCGAGCCTCAAAGTGCCACTCACTCTCCTTAAAACATCTCAGCAACAAAGTGGCCAATAGGTCTCTTTGTTGGAAGGTAAGAAGTGGTTTGGAGAAGGCACAACAATAAAGTTTCCCAAGCAGAATATTTGGGCTGTGGCAAAGTGACCAAATATCCATACAAGTAAGGCCGGTCTTAAATCTGGGCCAAGTTCAGCCGTAGAGCCTGGGTCCTCTCCTCTACCTTCTATCATCCTCAGTGAAGAGTAGCTTGTTCATGGTTTGGGCTTGGAAGATAACTCTGAACCAGTCATACGACTTTCAATCTCCACCAAGCCTGAGCTCCTGAAATCATAATTCTTAACAATCAGTATTGGTTGCTACCATACACTGAAACCCCTCCAGACACAAGAGTACAGGCACACTGAATCCAAACTGGTTTGAAGCTTACTACTTTGAAGACCTTAAGACACCTCCCAGGGACTCAGTTAGGGGGGGACAAATTTTGTTTTCATTTATTCAGTCACTTATTCACTGGAAAAACAGTAATTGAGTGCTTTGTATGATTCAGACTTCATTCTATACACTGGAATACAGCAGTGACCAAAAATGTAAGATCTTTGCCCTCATGGTACTTATATCTTACAGTAGAAGGCAGACAAAAATAAATAAATAAATGGATAATTAAACGAAAAGTAAATGAATACGTAAAAATGTTTCATTTGCTCTCATTAACAGCCATCTTCAACTCCTTTGGCTTTCCTCCCTACCTAAGAATTTGATGATGGAATGGCCTACAAAGACATTCATTTGAACAAATGACTGTTACATTCATGCCTAACCCTCCATTTCACTCCCCCTGTAAAACAGCATTTTGCATGAATTAGGATTAATTACTGGTTGGTTTGGATTTACATTTTTCCAAACTGAAGAAGACATTATTGGGATCTCTACTACATTCTCTCCTCACTCGGTCAATGTCGAGGACCATTTATCTGAGAATATAAAAAGGTCTATTTTGTGATCTAGTAGATTATTTAATAACTTGTTTGTCTTTATTTTTATCATGAAGAAGAAATTGACTTTTTATTGTGTATCCCTTTACTTTTCACAAGGAAATAATGCATTCTTCTTAGGTGGAAAGAATACTCTGCATTTCAGCAGTTTTTCAAGAAGTGTTCCCACACATTTTGAATGATTAGTTAAACCAGGAAAAAGTTGGACTAATGTGAGGAAGACCTTTTTTTCATTGCCTTTAGTTATCACACAATGAAAAATACTACAGAGGATGCTGAGACGGTTTAGGAAGAGCAAATAATCTTGAAAATGACATTTCATTATATTTTCATATACTGACCCTTAACTTTTGTAGACCTAGATGTTTAAATAATTGTGAAACTTAAATTTGAAATGTATTCTACTCTTGGTAATTTCCTTCTCAGTGTGTTTGAAATGGTTGGGCTGTTATCTGTTCTTGCCACCTTTTTTGTTATGGCATAATACTCCATCCCCTAGCAAAGGAGTTTCATACCCTTTGAAATTACCTTCCTTTCCAGTTTATTACATTGTTCACAGCAGTGAATGACATAGCTAGTGTTGCAATACTGTTTCTCTTATAACTTTTGGGGTTTGATTCTTCTCATGTGTGCTTTCTGCAAAAAGTGTGTTGTATGTACAGTTGACCCTTGAATAACATAGGTTTGAACTGCATGAGTCCACTTATACACAGATCGTTTTCAGTAAATATATTGTAATTTTTTTTATATTTGTGACAGTTTGAAAAAACTTTCAGACAAACTACATAACCTACAAATGTTGAAAATATTAAGAAAAAGTTCAGTATGTCATGAATGCATAAAATACTATAGATAATAGTTTACCACTTACTACCATAAAATATACACAAATCTATTTTAAAAATTTAAAATATATCAAAACTTACACATACACTTACAGACCATACATGGCACCATTCCCAGGTGAGGGAAATATAAACAAATAAGATGCAGTATTAAATCATAACTAAATAAAATTAACTGCAGTACACACTGTACTACTGTAATGATTTTGTAGCCACTTCCTGTTGCTAATGCAGTGAGCTCAAGTGTTGGGAGTTTCTGATTAAAATACCATGTGACAGTAACCATCTCTGCATGAGCAGTTTCTCTCCAGTTAATTGCATATCACAGCAAAACGTGACGTCTCGTGGTTCTTGTGTATTTTTCATTGTGTTCAGTGCAATACTGTAAACCTTATAACATAATGGGACCCAAACAAAGTGTCACTAGTGATGCTGAAAGTGACCCTAAGAAGCAAAGTCATCACGTGACAAGAAAAGTTGAATTACTTGATAAATACCATAGAATGAAGTCTACAACTGTGGTTGCTTATCATTTCAAGAGAAATGAATCCAGTGTAAGGACTACTGTAAAAAAAGAAAAAGAAATTTATGAAGCTGTGGCCAGTAGGCACTTTAGAAGCCTTGCCCTTTTTGTGAAATACCTTTTTATCTCATATTGAAAATGTAGCTTTATGTGGGTGCAGGATTGTTATAAGAAAGGCAAACCTATAGACTCTCATATGATTTGAGAAAAAGCAAAGTCATTATATGAAAACTTATAGCAAAAGGAAGGTGAAGGATCCAAAGCTGGAGATTTAATGCCGGCAAAGGACGGTGTGATAATTTCAGACAGAGGTTTGGCTTTAAAAAATGTCTAGATAGGGCTTCCCTGGTGGTGCAGTGGTTGGGAGTCCACCTGCCGATGCGGGGGACGCGAGTTTGTGCCCCGGTCCGGGAAGATCCCACATGCCGCGGAGCGGCTGGGCCCGTAAGCCGTGGCCGCTGGGCCTGCACATCCAAAGCCTGTGCTCCGCAATGGGAGAGGCCACAGCAGTGAGAGGCCCGCGTACCGCCAAAAAAAAAAAGTCTAGATAACAGGAGAAGCAGATTCTGCCAATCAAGAGACAACATATAAGTTCCCAGACACCATTAAAAAAATCGTTGAGGGCTTCCCTGGTGGTGCAGTGGTTGAGAGTCCGCCTGCCAATGCAGGGGACACGGGTTCATGCCCTGGTCCGGGAAGATCCCACATGCCGCGGAGCGGCTGGGCCCGTGAGCCATGGCCGCTGGGCCTGCGCGTCTGGAGCCTGTGCTCCGCAACGGGAGAGGCCACAACAGTGAGAGGCCCACGTACCGCAAAAAAAAAAAAAAAAAAAAAAAAAATCGTTGAAGAGGAAGGATATCTGCCTGAACAGATTTTTAATGCAGATGAAAGTGACATATTCTTGGAAAAATAATGTCATGAAGGACATTTAATAGTAAGGAAGAGAAGTGAGCATTAGGATTTAAGGCAGGAAGGGATAGGATAATGCTACTGCTTTGTGAAAATGCAGCTGGGCTTATCATCAGGACTGTCCTTATATAAAGCTTCTAACCCCCGAGTCTTGAAGAGAAAATATAAACACCAGCAGCAAGTCTTTTGGTCGTACAATAAGAAGGCCTGGACAATGAGAGCCCCTTTTTTGGGTTGTTTGTATTGATGCTTTGTCTCTGTAAGGGACTGCTTTTTAAAAGTTCTTTTGATATTGGACAGTGCCCCTGACCACCCAGAAACCCATGAGTTCAACCCCAATGGCATCAAAGTGGTCTACCTACCCCCAAACACAATGTCTCTAATTCAGCCTCTAGATCAGGGGGTCATAAGGACCTGTAATGCTCACTACATATGGTGCCCTATGGAAAGGATTGACAACACTATGGAAGAGAACCCTGACAGAGAGAACATCATGGAAGTCTGGAAGGATTACACCAGTGAAGATGCCATTCTTGTTATCAAAAAAGGCATGGGGCTTCCCTGGTGGCACAGTGGTTGAGAGTCCACCTGCTGATGCAGGGGACACGGGTTCGTACCCCGGTCTGGGAAGATTCCACATGCCGCAGAGCGGCTAGGCCTGTGAGCCATGGCCACTAAGCCTGCGCGTCCGGACCCTGTGCTCCGCAACGGGAGAGGCCACAACAGTGAGAGGTCTGCGTACTGCAAAAAAAATAAATTAAATTAAATTTAAAAAGGCATGAAAGCCACTAAGCCCTGAACAATATATTCCTGCTGGAGAAAACTGTCCAGATGTTGCACATGACTTCACAGGATTTATGACAGAGCCAAGCAAAGAAATCATAAAGGAAATTGTAGATATGGCACAAAAGGTGGGGTTGGGTGGGTGAAGGGTTTCAAGATATAGATCTTGGAGAAATTCAAGAGTTGATAGACACCATGCCAGAGAAATTAACAGAAGACGACTGGTGGAGATGAGTGCTTCCCAACCAGTGACAGATGATGAAGAGGAAACCTAGAAGAAGCAGTGCCAGGAAACAAATTGGCATCAGACAATCTAGCAGAAGGATTATGATTTTTCATGACTGCTTTTAACTTCTTTAAGGACATGGACCCTCCTTCTGACACAGGCACTAAAACTAAAGCAAACAGTGGAAGAAGGATTGGTCCTGTATAGGAACATTGTTAGAGAAATGAAAAAGCAAGAAAAATCAGAGAGAGGTTACATGTATTTTGATAAAGTTACACCAAGTGCACCTGCCTCTCCTGCTTCCCCTTCCCACTCTACCTCTTCTGCCTCTGCCACCTCTCAGACAGCAAGACCAACCCCTCCCCCTCCTCCTGAGCCTATTCAAGGTGAAGACAATGAGGATAAATACCTTTATGATGATCCACTTCACTTAACTAATAGTAAATAATCATCAGATCGTACACTTAAAAAACTTACCTGTCGTGTGTGTGTGTGTGTGTATGTGTGTGTGTGTGAATGTCTTTGTGTGAAAATCTAATAACTATATGGCAAGAACTGTGTTAAATGTTTTCCTGTGTCATCACCATTATTACTGCCTAAGTATTTATCACGTAGAACACCGTGTGCCTGACTTGTACTGGAGTAGATAGCTTACCATTGCATAGGCATGAGTGACATTTAATATTTATAAAATTATTTAATAAATTTAATAAAGTTAAATGTGTTAGTTTTATTGCTCTTTCATAACTTTGCTTTCAAAGAATTATTTTACCATCCAGTATTCTTTCTGTGTCAATTTCCCTCTCTTATAATTGGAGAAACTGTATCAGCCTATCATCAGAGGTAAGTTTTATTTTTAATGTAACAATGTTTCTAATAGTTTATTATGAATATGATTGTAATACTGTATGCCATAAAAATTTTAGTAACAATTCATTTATTAGTGTGTAGGCTAAGCTACTATGAAGCAATTGTATCGATTACACTAGGTGACCATAAAGCAGTCGTATTGCTGCTTCTTTGTTATCAATGCATGAATTGCTATGCCTGTAAATAAACATGAATTTCTTTTTCACATTATCTTTTCATTTTTGATGTCTAGTGTTAGTAATACATATAATATCCACATTGTTTTGTATTATATAAGACAATATTGATGTAGGTACTGACAAGACAATTCATCTGTAAACAGACCACATAAACTTATGGTATTGATAAATCCAGTACAGCACTATAAATGTATTTTCTCTTCCTTATGATTTTCTTTATAACATTTTCTTTTCTTTAGCTTACTTTATTGTAAGAATACAGTATTTAATGCATATAACATACAAAATGTGTGTTAATTGACTGTTTATGGTATCGGTAAGCCTTCCAGTCAACAGTAGGCTATTAGTAGTTAAGTTGTTTGGAAGTCAAAAGTTGTACATGTATTTTTGACTGCACGGGGATGTTGGCACCCCTAACCCCTACATTGTTCAAAAACCAACTATATATTTAAGAACAATTTGGCAAATTCTTCAAATTATGAAGAGATCAAAGGGACAAATTTTTATCACTGCTAACCATAATCCTTCAATTTGTAGAAATTTCAAGATAACTAAAAATTTTTAACTAAGCACTTACTAGTCTCTGAGGTCCATCTATTTTAATTATGTGTACCTTATGTAATTGTTACAAACTTAATGTTAACACTATGAGAATATTTGCTATAGAGGTATTACTATAATCTTCCAGAAAATATGCTAGATGCTAGATGGACATTCTTAAAGATTATGACAATTCTGTCATAAAAAAATTAGAAAATTCTGTAGAATATATACACCAATACTTTAACCATGGCTATCTCTGTTTAAGTGACAGCAGTGTGATAATTTACTCCTAATTAATTTTATGATTTATGGCAGCAAATATATATTATTTTATAATTCTAAACAATATTGCTACCAAACTCAGGTTCAGCTGCTCACCTCTCAAAAGCCAATACTTGATAGACAAGTGTTGGTTGGAAGGGAAAGGTTGCTTTATTCAGGAGGCCAGCAACCTGGGGAGAAGATAGACTCATGTCCATAAACCAACTCCAAAGATTCTGCTCAACCATGAAAGTTTTTAAAGGGAGAATCATTTCAGGAAGTGGTCAGAGTCTTCATTATCTTCCGCTATGTGCAGACTTTCTTCTGCTTGGCTGGTGGTGAGATAACAGGGCGGTGCTCCAGGAATCTTGTGCTCGACCCAAAGTTACCTGAGAGGGGCCTTACTTCCTACAGAAGAGCTCAAAGGTATTGCTATATACATCCCTTGAGTAGGGACCAGGACCCTGCTCCAAGGCTGCACCCTTGTTTCTTGAGTGCTCCTCCCTTGTTTCTGCATCCCCTCCCTTCCCTGATTAGCAAATGCTCGAATCTCCCCCTTGGAAATCAGGGAAGGTCAAAGAGGCTGAATGAAGCCTATTTCCTACAAACAAGAAATGGGGGGCATGAAAGGGATTTGTACCCAGGAGGGCCTCACAGGTCCTGCTTCATTTCAGTATGGTTTACGTATTTAATCACTATTGAAAGAATGATCTCAAGTGGTTTTCTGTATCATTTCACTGCACTATTTAATATCCTTTAAAAGCTGGTTACAGGCTTGCAAATGAAGTCCAAATTGCTAGCATTGCTCAAAATTCTATTCTGGACTGTCTTACTTATCCAGCCTTTTTGTCACAGTGTATTTCCTTCAATGTTGGACTGGATTTTCCTCTTGTTTTCCTAGACACCTACCTTGGGACCAGCTAGACCCAACCTCCAAATGACCTTGACAAAATTCCCCACCTAATAAAACATGATTCAGGGAATTACTTTTAGCTGCAGTTTTAATTGAGAGTATTACTTAAAGAATTATCTCACTTAGATTCATCTGCAATTTTTTTTCTCAAAAAACTTAACTCTGATATTTTTTTCTATGAATTCTTCCAATTGAAACCATGCACCTCAGGTTGGGACTTGAACCACCATGCCAGGACTTGAACCTGGCCAAAACCCAGATTGAGACTTGAACTCACGCAGCTGGGACTTGAACCCGGCCACAGTCTACCAACTGAGAACACACACCTGGTTTCAGGACTTAAAGAAGCTCAGGTTCTTGATGTCTCTTTGCAGAAAGAATTCAGTGAGAGACAATGTGATAGGTAAGAAGTGGATTTCTTTAGAGAGAAACACACTCCACAGAGTGTGGGCCATCTCAGAAGGCGAGAAAGGCACCAGGGTATGGGGTAGTCAGTTTTTATAGGGCTGGGTAATTTCATAGGCTAATGGGTGGGAGGAGTATTCCAGCTATTTCAGGAAGGGGCAAGGATTTCCAGGAATTGGGCCACTGCCCACTTTTTGATCATTAAGGTCAGTCTTGGAAGTGTCATGGTGCCTGTGGGTGTGTCATTTAGCTTGGTGATGTGTTACAGTGAGTGTATACTGAGGCTCAAGGTCTAGTGGAAGTCGACTTGTCCTCCATCTTGGACCCATTTTGTTCTAATTAGTTTATGTCATGTCCTTGGGCTATATCATTCTTTCAAAGGTTGTGCCCTCCCCCTTCCCTCCTGCTTCACAATGATTAATCAACTGAAGATAATTCAGTGCATCGTGTCCCCTGCCTTGGCAGGCAGACTCTCAACCACTGCGCCACTAGGGAAGCCCCATATTAATTTTTTAATGTTAATAAGTTACAGATACTATACTGTTTTTTCTTAAGGAGTTTACATTAAACTTTCCATGAAAACAGGGCAGAAGGAAGGAAGGGAAGGAAGACTCATAAGAAGTCTGTTCCACAATTACTCAGCTCTCTGCTTTGGGACAATTTCTAACTGCAACAGAGAGCTAGAGTCCTTGCAGTTCATGACAGTGTTGAGGAGTAGTGGATGCAGAAATGAGGGCCAGAGAGAGGTGAAGCAGCCATCATTTCAAGGAGCTGAGCAGAGAGTAGACCCCAGAAGCTCATGTCTGGGCCACTGTTGAGCTGAGGGCAGTGCTCCACACAGAGGAAGACTGATGGAAGCTTTCCAAATAGCAGCTACCATGAAAACTATGAAGTTGAGAATGGTAATGAGAAGACAGAGATCAAGCATTCTTGGAGGAAGAACATACTGTTCTGACTCATCCAAAACAGATGGCTCATTTTAACACTGCATTTACATCTTTGATATCCAACTAAGACATGGCAAAGGCCTGAACCTTAAAAGCAAGAGCCATGCCTTGATTGCAGATACCTGCCAACTAAAAATTGGCCCTTGCCATCTACATCTACTAGGATTAAATCATGAGCCACAGCAACCGCTGACCTTCAACACACCCTGAAAGGAGTTCAGGGTGGAGTTTAAGAATGAGACACTCTGTGCTCTGGAAAAAGCTGGCAGAATAGGCTTTCAGATAGTTAGATATTGTCAAGAGAAGAGTTTAGGAGCTCAATTCTTGCATCTCCTGTGCCTAGAAAAGCATCAAAATCCTTCATGGTGACGTCTGCTCCTTGGGACTAGCAGTAACTTTCACGAGACTACCAGAAACCTTCAGCAATAAAATGTTTGATTACATGTACTTCCCCTTCACTAAAATCACATATATACTGACCTGCCCCCGCTACCCCTTCGGAACTGTTCCTCAGAGCTATCTGAGAGGCTGTCTCTTGACAGCTATAGTCCTCAGAAAGCCCCAAATAAAACTGAACTCATAGCTCTCACATTGTGCATGTGTGTGTGTGTGCGTGCGCTCTGTGCTTTGTTGTTGTTGCTTTTCAGTCCGCACCCGTGATGTCTTAAGTGTTTCTTCTTGTATAACTTTGTCCCACTCCTTAGGTGAGATGGGGGATAGAGTGAGAGGAACACCTTCTCTTGTTCTGGAACATGACCCTGTAAGGGCTTTCTTCCAGAGAGTATGTCTCTGTTATGGAAAAGGCTCTAGGACTATTTCACAAGGATTACTCTTTCCATGCCCCTGCCAGAGACATTAGGGGTTATTTATTGCATCTTCTCTATGAGAATCTGGTAGGGTTCCTGAAAATAAAGCCAATAAAAGTGCAGGGAGTGTCTCACTGTCATGTTGGTACTCTATTGGCCTCTAGCAATTTGTCAAAATTATCATTTTAAGTGTTTCTACCAGTTTATGACTCCAGGAGATTTTGCTCCAGGAAACCAGTTCTCAGCTGTGTCTCTTTGGATACTCTGTCTCTTGATTTCAGGGTGGTAGCATTCCCTGAAAACTCAGTTCTTTAATGTGTAAGGGAGGAAATATAATTTTTCCTCTACCCTTCTGAACTCTTGGCTGACACCCCTTTTAATAAAAGACAGACTAATAAGGAGAAAAAACCACAAGTTTATTAAATATGTACCTCAATATGGATGTGTAAATGAAAAATATTGCCTGCCATATCAGTAAACAAAGGATGTTGCAGACGACAAGCCACCACATTACAGCCCTGACAGTGAGCCCCAAGGGAACTCAGGATGGAAACAGAATGCTGCAACCACCCCCAAAAGTGCACCTTGAGGATACTCAGGATGAGAAAGCATGGGACACTGGCCCAAGACAGCTGAGGTGCATATCAAAGGAATGATTTCAATGAGCCCAGACTTTGCATCTTCCCAAACATAGAAAAGCACTAAATTCAAAAGAAAGACAAAAGAAAGATGCTGCGAGCAGGGAGGGAAGCAATTAAGCAAGTAAGTAGGTGAAAGGAGGAAATATTTGGTAAACAAAGCTTGCCAAGGCAAGCAGGTAAGTCAGTCTCTCAGGTGAAAAAGTTGTCTCTGGTAATAGCTCTCTTCCTGGTACAGGCACCTTTCTAATGTAAATTGCCTTTAAAAATGTAGATTTTTCTTTACAAAAGGGTAAAAAATCTTCTACTGTTTTCAGAGTTTTTTTCTGTCTGCACAGTTTTTTTCTGTGTCTCAAAAATAATCAGCTCAAAATAATCCTTAGGCCAGAGAGGCATGTTTTGGGATGGCATATTCTTCTACCTTTCAACTGCATCCAAGGAAAATTGTTTTTCAGTCCAGGCTTATGTCAGAGCTGGAAATTGAACTCTTATAACTTAATTTTTAAATTTCATTTTCCAATTGACTGTTATTCATATACAGAAATGTGACTGATTTTTTAAAAATTGACCTTATATTCTGCAACCTTGCTAAATTAGTTCTAATACTTTTCATTTGTTGAATCCACTGAATTTTCTATGCATGCAAACATATCTTCTGAAAGCAATGAGAGTTTTTCTTTGAATCTACCACTTAATGATTCTAAAGCTGATGCTTGGAGAATGAAAAGTTTAGGAGAAATCGAAGGTGAAGATGCTGAATTTAAACAGAGGTTTTGATGGTCTTACGGGAGACAAAAATTGGATGACAGATTCTCTCAGGCTTTGAATGTCACTCTGAAGGTCTAGACCAGATCTCCTAAAACTAACATTCTATTCTTAATCTCGGGTTGTATTATAATTATTTGTCCCCACCTTAACCGGCTGTCACAAACAAAAGTAAATCATTATAACATTTTTCAGTATCTCAAATTATTTATACCTCATTTCATTCACAGTAGTATTTGGTTGACAATAATCAGGGTCAAATCACAAAACTAAAACAATTTAGTAACAAGTTTGTCCATTATTCAAGGGAAAGCATTCCATGGATTGGGGGAATACAGTGCCTCACAAGCAGTGGTTCATTCTTCCTGAGGGATTTTGGGCAAGAGTGAGTTTACAGAGAAGTAGAAGGGGCAACATGGGAACAGGCCATGGTTGGCTGGGGTTGCATATCTGACCTTCTTTAGAAAGATAAAGGAACAAAGAATTATGGAGCCTAGAGTTAGCTTGGCATCTGGGGATTGGCTGACTGTATAAACTATGTTTCTGGTCAAGTGGAACATTTAGATGAACATAAAAGTTTGGTTTGCTGAGGTACCACCTGGGGCAAGAGCAGTTCCATCTTGACCATAAAAATTCACTTCAACACCAGGAATGTAAAAAGATAAAATCTAATGCAGAAATCTAAAGAAAGCTGATAAAAATGTACAAAGACTATAGGAGTCAAATATTATTCTTATAAGAAATGGACTTTATAATATCTGTGATTAATTTGTTTATTAAAGAAGGTGACAAAATGGATACATAATCTTGTTAGAAAATTGGATACTATATAAAATTTCAATGTACACTTAAGAACCACAAAAATCCAATAAATGAAAATAACATTTTACCTGGGGGTTTAAACAGCAGGTTGGACAGTGTGAAAGAGAGGAGTAGTTTACTAGCATATAAATCAGAATAAAAATATTCTGATTGAAACAGGATAGAAAATAAAAGAACTAAAATACAGAAGAGCATATGTTCAAGAGATGGTAAAGAGACCTAATTATCTATAACACAGATATGTTTCCTGTCCAAAAACTCTTCAAACTTCAAGTTTATGAAAATAGTTAACTATGGTTATAAAGTCAAACAAGTCAATTTCAAAAATTGATTCAAGACATCAAGGCAAAGAAGCAAACGTTTCTACAGACACATTATGGTAAGCTTACTGAAAACTAAAAAAAAAAAACCTTAAAAGACGACCAGAAAAAAAAAAAATGAAAAACAACATTGTTTTCAAAAAAGGACCAATATAAGCTCTGATGATAAGGGTCAAGGATAATTTTAACAAGAATCCCATGAGATACTTCTATACCCCAAAGCTTTAAAACCCCCTTATTTTGTGACTTAATCAAGAAGAAACTGGACTTATTTGTTTGAAAAATTAGAGGACAGGTCTTAGGTACTTGGAAAGACCCCCTTCAGTCCTTATATAGATGATAATACATTTATTTTAGCTCATTAAAAGTTTTTTCCCTTCCACATCTTGTACTGTGCACTTTTTTTTTTTTCTCCTATTCCATAATGCTTTTTATGGCCACGGAGAACAATTATAGTAAAACCCTCCTTCTACTGCAAATCATTTATGAAACTTGCTTAAGTACTGTGTCATGTGTGGATTTATGGATTGCTAAGTCATTCTGCGGTTTCTGTTAAACTCAGGAGAGATTTGACCATATCCGATTGTTACAGTATTTCAAAGAGCAAATTGCTTTATATATTTTGCAACAGGATATCTTCATGATTTATCAAAAAGCTTAAGAGTTTTGTTAGTTTTATAACATCTGCATTTAGTCATTATGTATGTCACTCATTTTGTTCTGAATAAATCTGTTAATAATAAGAGTGGAAGATATTTTATATTTATCATATATTGGGAGGCATACAATTTTTCTCTGTAAATATACCAATAACACACAGGCACACGCACACAATCAACCACATACACTTACTACTTGGAATATACTCATACAAACACATTTTGAGTAAAATATGTAGGAAGTCTTAATATCAAGTATCCTAGCGGGGCATGCACTTTTTCTTTGAGTACCAATAACACCCACCTTTACTATACGATTTCAAAAGCATTTAAAAAAATACTTCCTGCTTGCTCTGAATTGCAATTCCATAAATTTTATGCAATTATTCCCATCTTCAGGTTAAAAAACCTGAGATACTATGAAAATAAGCAACTTCCCCAGGATCACAAGGCCAATAATTGACAGTTGCATTTTTTAAAAATATTGTTCTATTTTAGAAGAATTTTAGCATTACCAAAATCTGCAAGAACACTACAGAGTTCCTATATACCTCACACCCAGCTTTCCTTCTGTTAACAGTACCTTAGTGCATCTGTCACAACTAATACATCAATAATGATACATTATTGTTAACTAAAGCACATACTTTTTTGTACTTAATTTTTTTCTTTTTTTTTTTTTTTTTTTTTTGTGGTACGTGGGCCTCTTACTGTTGTGGCCTCTCCCGTCACGGAGCACAGGCTCCGGACGCGCAGGCTCAGCGGCCATGGCTCACGGGCCCAGCCGCTCCGCGGCATGTGGGATCTTCCCGGACCGGGGCATGAACCCGTGTCCCCTGCATTGGCAGGCGGATTCTCAACCACTGCGCCCCTAGGGAATCCCCGAAAGGAAGCACTTTTTGATTTAAATTTAAATTTTGATTAAGCCTAGTGAGGAAGGCATGTTGAAAGTGGAGACAGGCCAAAAGCTAGGCCTCTTGTGTCAAATAGCTAGGTTGTGAATGCAAAGGAAAAGTTCTTAAAAGAAATTAAAAGTGCTACTCCAGGGAATACACATATAATAAGAAAGCAAAACAGCCTCATGGCTGATATGGAGAAAGTTTTAGTGCTCTGGATAGACGATCAAACCAGCCACAATACTCCTTCAAGCCAAAGCCAATCTACAGTAAGGTCCTAACTCTCTTTAATTCTATGAAGGCTTAAAGAAATGAGAAAGCTTGAGAAAAAAATGTTTTGACCTAGTAGATGTTGGTTCATGAAGTTTAAGGACAGAAGCTAACTCCATAATATAAAAGTGCAAGGTAAAGCAGCAGGTGCTGATGTAGGAGTGGTAACAAGTTTTTCAGAAGATCTAGCTAAGATCATTCATGAAAGTGGCTACACTACACAGCAGATTTTCAATACAGACAAAACTGCCTTATATTGGAAGAAGATGCCATCTAAGACTTTCACAGAGAATAGAAAACAGTGCCTGGCTTTAAGGCTTAAAATTACAGGCTGACTATCTCGGTAGCAGTGTTGTCAGAAATAATCAATAAACAGTCTATGACAAACAATAAATGCTGGGGAGGGTGTGGAGAAAAGGGAACCCTCTTGCACTGTTGGTGGGAATGTAAATTGATACAGCCACTTGGAGAACAGTATGGAGGTTCCTTAGAAAACTAAAAACAGAACCGCCTATGACCCAGCAATCCCACTCCTGGGCATATACCCAGAGAAAACCATAATTCGGAAAGACACATGCACCCCAATGTTCATTGCAGCACTATTTACAATAGCCAGGATATGGAAGCAACTTAAATATCCATCGACAGATGAATGGATAAAGAAGATGTGGTACGTATATACCATGGAATATTACTCAGCCATAACAAGTAACAAAATTGGGTCATTTGTGTGGATGGACCTAGAGACTGTCATACAGAGTGAAGTAAGTCAGAAAGAGAAAAACAAATATCGTATATTAATGCATACATGTGGAATCTAGAAAAATGGCATAGATGATCTTATTTGCAAAGCAGAAATAGAGACACAGACATAGAGAACAAACATATGGATACCAATGGGGAAAGGGTGGGGGGCCATGGGAGGAATTGGGAGATTCGGATTGACATATATACACTATTGATATTATGTATAAAACAGATAACTAATGAGAAATACTGTATAGCACAGGGAACTCTACTCAATGCTCTATGGTGACCTAAATGGGAAGGAAACCAAAAAAAGAAGGGATATATGTATACATGTAGCTGATTCACTTTGCTATACAGTAGAAACTAACACAACATTGTAAAGCAACTATACTCCAATAAAAATTATTTAAAGAAAACAATCTATGCTATGAATGGAAGAGAGTTTTCATCAAAGCTAACTGAAGACCATAACCCGGGAGACAAAGATATAGAAACATTTGAATTGTTTTCTGCTGGATTACAAAATAAAGGAGGCTCATATAGGCAAAACACACAAAATAACATAACTTGTTTGTCCAGCTTTAGGATTGGAGCTCCAAAAAGTAAGGGTGCTTGTTAAGAAAGGATTGGTTGGGGTCTGAAATGCTTGCATAGTTATAAGGAGAGACCCTGCGACCATAAGGTTGCAGCTGGCAGTTGTTGGCAGATATTATTTTTAGAATGGATGATGGTATCCTTGAATCTAACACAGTTCAGAAAATTTAAGTTCTCAGTGACAGAGGGGCGTGTCTGAAACCACATTCACAATGGCCTCTTAGCTCCACTTTGAATGCCTGAACCACAGTTACTCCATTTTGACTTAAAGTGCATTATTTTCCTTAATGGTTAAAGCAGATGTACAATATATGTTTAATAGGCCACAAAACAGTCTATTCTAGTTAGCATAAAGTTTAAGTTAAATCTTATGTAAGCCAGAATGACTTCTTCATACCTCCATATGTGAAAACTTCTTCCATCAGGGGCTGATTCAGCTGGTGGCTTAAAGCTGAAGCCAATGCTCACTGACCATTTCAAAAATCCTAGGGCACTTAAGAGTTATGCTAAGTCTACTTTACCACAGATGGAATAACAAAGCTTGGATGACAGAGCATCTGTTTACAACATGGCTTACTGAATATTTTAAGCCTGATGTTGAGATTTACTGCTTGGAAAAAAAAAGATTTCTTTCAAAATATGACTGCTCATTGACAATGTACCTGGTCATCCAAGAGCTCTGATGGAGATGTACAATGAAATGAGTGTTTTTTTCATGCCTGTTAACCCAACACTCCATTCTGCAGTCCATGGGTCAAGAAGTAATTTTGACTTTCAAGTCTTTTTACTTAAAAAATACACTTCTTAAGGCTACAGTTGCTATAGATAGTGATTCCTCTGATGGGTCTGGGCAAAGTAGATGGAAAACTTTCTGGAAAGGATTCACCATTCTAGATGTCATTAAGGACATTCATGATTCAGGGGAAGAGGTCAACATATCAATATTAACAGGAGTTTGGAAGAACACGATTCCAACTCTCATGGGTGACTTGGAGGGGTTCAGGACTTCAGTAGATGAAGTAACTGCAGGTGTGGAAATAGCAAGAGAACTAGAATTTGAAGTGGAGCCTAAAGACGTGACTGAACTGCTGCAATCTCATGATGAAAGGTTAACATATGAGGATGAAGAGTTGCTTGTTGGGCTTCCCTGGTGGTGCGCAGTGGTTGAGAATCTGCCTGCCTATGCAGGGGACACGGGTTCGAGCCCTGGTCTGGGAAGCTCCCACATGCTGCGGAGCAACTAGGCCCGTGAGCCACAACTACTGAGCCTGCGCGTCTGGAGCCTGTGCTCCACAACAAGAGAGGCCGTGACAGTGAGAGGCCCGTACACCACGATGAGAGTGGTCTGGCCGCAACTAGAGAAAGCCCTTGCACAGAAACGAAGACCCAACACAGCCAAAAATAAATAAATAAATTTAAAAAGATTTGCTTGTTATGGATGAGCAAAGAAAGTGGTTTCTTGAGATGGAACCTACTCCTGGTGAAGATAATATGAAAACTGTTGAAATGACAGCAAAGGATTTAGAATATTACATCAACTTAGCTGGATTAGCAGTGGCAGGGTTTGAGAATATTGACTCTGATTTTGAAAGAAGTTCCACTGTGGGTAAAATGCTATCAAACAGCATTGCATGATGCAGATAAATCACTCCTGAAAGGAAGAGTCAAGCAATGCAGCAAACTTAATTGTTGTCCTATTTTATGAAATTGCCACGGCTACCCCAACCTTCAGCAACCATCACCCTGATCAGTCAGCAGCCGTCAGCATCTACCAACAAAAAGATTACAACTTGCTGAAGGCTCAGATATTGGTTAGCATTTTTTAGCAATAAAGGATTTTTTAAACTAAGGTATATGTATGTACATCGTTTTTTGTAGACATAATGCTATTACTCACTTAATAGACTACAGTATAGTGTAACTTTTATGTGCACTGAGAAACCAAAAATTCCTTGCTTTATTGCAATATTTACTTTATCGCAGTGGTCTGGAACTGAACCCGCACCATCTCTGAGGTATGACTGTATACGGCTATAGTGATTACAGTGGGATATGGGACTAGAGAAGGAAACAGGAAACATTTATGTTGAAATGTAGATATTTTTCAAGTTTTAAATGTGTGCATCACATTTTTTTAACACATAAAACCAAACTAATACATATCAAATTTATACTGATGGTACCAAAAGCATTAGCTGCCAGGACCAAACTTTTACCTTAGGGGTATAGATGACCAAACCTGAGGGATGAGCATAAAGGGTTGACAAGACCTCCAAGCGTTGATCAGTCATTTTCCAAATGGGACCCAAAAACCATATGATTGCAAATGCAATATTTTCCCACTGGATTGCACACTGCTGTTCTTCTGGTTCCTCCTGTAAATTATGCTTTCTGGGAGCCATGACATACTTTAAGCTTTAAGTCCTCTGTTTCATAATGCACCATGCATCCTGCAGCACAAGACTTTTGGACTGCTATAACAACAAACCTCAGACTGGGTAGCTTATAAACAATACCAATTTATTGTTCACCATTCTGGAGGCTGTGAGGTCCAAGATCAAGTCAGCATCGTCACATTTTCTGGTGAGGACCCTCTTCCTTACTCAAAACTGCCACCATCTTACTATGTCCTCACTTTGGCAGGAGGGGTCAAAGACCCCTCTGGAGCTTCTTTTAAAAACACACTAATCCCATTTGTGAGGAATCTACTTTTGAAACCTAATTACTTTCCAAAGGCCCTAATCCCATTATCTTTGGGAGTTAGGACTTCATATATAAATTTTGGGGGGACACAAATATTCAGACCATAATCACAGAAGCACAAAGACAATGACACAAAGGAGACACTAATAATGGAAAATTTTGTGGAACTTCTTAATTTTATAAAGGCTAGCTTTTTAAGAAACATAAATTCATCTGTTCTAGCCAAATATGTAAAATTATCATCAACTTTCATGTAAAATAATTGTAAAGCTACCACATATATAGTAATATTTTATCAGTAAACTATACATAGAATTCTAAGTATTCAATGAAAAATGGAAATGTTCTCTAATGCTGGACTGAAGTAGATTGGCCTCCAAAGACACATATACTCAATTTTAAAAAAAATTGCTGGACTGCTGTATTTTGAACCAAGGTGGTTTATAGAAAACTCGAGATACTGCACAATTCAATTTATGTCTTTAGAGACTTTCAAAGTCCTAGTAAATATTTTACTGACCATTTAATGTTTTTTTAGTAAATGAAGTGCATAAAGCACCAGAGAAACCAGAAAAAAACTGTTATTCTATTTCAGTTTTATAACCCCTCTCACATTAGTGGTATATGAGTTTATCTATAATATGTAATGATACAGTACATCAATTCTAATAGGGTGTATTACAATATTCAGAATTCTCAAAGCGCAGAGTAATAAAAATGCCTCCACTACATCTATAATTTGAAACTTCAACATGTAAACAGGATTATATACATAATAGAAATAAACCTTTGAAGATACTCATATCTGGTGCTTTGATAAGCAAGAAAACTTTTATACTGTCAGGGGTTTTGGAGTGTAAAATTAAATTTTAATATTAAAACGGAAACACTGTTGATGCAAGAGCTGAATCAACAGGACTACAAAATAATTCAGGTAAAATACTATCCTAGAGCATGAATGTAATTTCTTTGTATAAATAGCTAGCATTGAACTCAAACAACAGTATATAATCATTTTTGAAATAAGTTGTCTACTTTATCATATTTCTTGAACAAGGCATTGAATAGTTATCAATGTTAATATCTCAACAATAAGATTCCTGACTACTGATATTATAATTTTCAATAAATATATTCTATACAGCACTACACAATAATAATATTGTATTTATTTTTTTCTTTTCTTTTTATTTTTTCTCTCTACCCAGTCAATTCCCAATAATATTGTTTTTAAAAGAAACATAATAATCAAAACGTTAGGGAGGAATAAGGGGAAAAGAAAGTGTTTCATTATGCGGAAAGAAAACTTCCAGGCAAAGAGAAGAAATGTAATGTTCTTAGCACTGAGTTCAAGGAGTCCTAGGCAGGGTTTTTGTTTATTTGCTGCGTATAAAAAACACAACTCAAAAGCAGCTAAGTTGAAGAGAAGTGACTCAATATTCTTTTTCAAAATTTATGATTTATGTCTATCATGTTTTCTGTTTTCCCTTTCTTTCTCTTTCTTCCCCCCTTCCTTCCTCCCTTCCTTCCTTCCCTCCTTTCTTTCTTTCTCTCTCTCTCCTTCTTTCTTTCTCTCAGTCAGACCTGAGAGTCTTGTCTTAGATCTGTGGGTAGTCATGACTAAGCCATCAACTCTTATCAAATAAATCAAGTCAGTGCTACATAATTATTTCTAAAGAATAAATATCATGCTCTAGTGCTAAAGGGTTTCATCTACCAAACTCCCTGCTTACTTTCCAACTTTGGCAAGGGTCAGCTTTAAAATATGCCTCTCTCCTGAATGGCTGTATTCATGTTAATATCAGGCAAAGAAGGTGAGTCATATTAACTGCAGCAACTGGCTATGGACCTCGAACAATTATTTAACCAATCAGCTTCTCGATGCCTCAGTGACGTCCTGTCAAACCGGGGCAAATACCTACTTCAGAGTGTTTTGTGAGAATTAAATAAAATGCACACAAAGCACATTGCCCAGGGCTTCATACATGGTAAGCAGTGAATCGAAGTCTTCTCTTAGTGGAAGTGTTAAATTATGTGTTTATGAGGTAAGAAAATGGCCTCTTTTTTACAGGGTAATCTAGAATGTACAAGAAAATACAGAAAATAGCTAGGCAGTCTTGTAACACAGTGAAGGTCAGGTGTATGACCAATTTGGCTGTGAGTGATGGCAACTGGCTTGTAGTATGAGGCTGGAGAAATATTTTGGAAACACACAAGGGAAAGAGGAAAACATTGTGGCTTTTGTAGTATGTAATCAGATGCTCATACAGACTCTGCCATGAATATTGCAATACAGCCTTGTAACAATACCGTGAGGATTTCTTCTTAAATAATATTCTCTCTGTGACTCAATGTGGCTTTCAAAATGCCCCAGGATGGCTACATAAGACACTGAGAGTTACTTAAGCAAGAGTTTCCAAGATTTCTCAATGCTACAACCCCCACAAGTTAGACAATGGAAAGACATGTAAGTGTTCTTCCTTCCCTGCAATGTAAAGAAACTACTGGGATATTGGCTTGTCTCCTCCTGGGACAGGAAGGCAGGATACATGAATTTTAATGTGTTTCTTTGTTCACGGCATGAAGACTCTTCCTGTCTACATTTCTATGCACTTCTAACTTCAGATTTCTTGAAAGTGTTCTTCTAAATACGTCCATAATAACACCAGAAGAGTTCTGTGTCATTCTTGTAAGACAGGCAGTAGTAACAGGTGTAGGAGCAAATGAAGTATGGGGACAATAAGGAAAACTGGTAAACAGATAGGAGACAGGAGACCCAGGTCCCAGGACTGGTTCTGATACTAACATGATATGTAATCTTAAGCATATCCTTGGGCTGTTCCACTACTGGATTTATTTTTCTTAGCTGTGAAGTGACCACTGGTCTCTGACAACCCTTCTAGTGCTTTAATTCCACAATGAGAATGAGTCTGTGCTAGTCCTCATTTATGAGCATAGTTTCCTCTAGCATAGGACTGTTTCTCAAAGTACAGTCTGTGTATCTGGGGTTCTTGTTATCATGGCATTCCTGGAAACCCTAAAGTTACTGAACCAAAAAGTCTGGTGATTCTGATACACATTGAGTTTTAGAACCACTGTTTTGTCAAATGAGGTAGTAGGGAATCTAAATTACACCCCTTAGCCTTTCAACATTGCTAGCCCAGTTAAACAGCTAGGCAGGGAAAAGAAAGGAGCAGTAACAATTTGTGCTATCCTTCCTCCAACAACAATCTTCCTCTAGTCTTATCCCTAACTCGTATTCATCTAAGCTTCATTTATTCTTATAAAATCATCATCATCACCGTCATCATCATCATCATCATCATCACAGTCATCATCACCGTCATCATCATCATCATCACCATCATCATCACCATCATCATCACCATCATCATCTTCACCACCATCATCATCATCACCCTTATCCATTTAACAGAAACACTGAACAGGCTTTAAAGAGAGGTTACATGAATTTCCCATAGGACACTACTAATATTTCAAAATCTGGATTTGAACTTGGGTCCATCCTGAACTTTCTCCCAGAGATGCAAATGGCCAAGAGTAAAATCTAAGCCCCTGAACTTAACTGATGAGGACCCTGCTTTCCTTTCCAGACTGTTCAAGAATATATGGAAGGCTTCCTTGAGAAAGTGAGATTTGATTACCTACATGGAAGATGGTTAGGTGCAAATAAAAGTGTGATGTGTTTGGGGGTAATTTTCCATGCAGAGTTAACAGCATATGTGAAGGTCCTCAGGGGTGATGGCTTATCACACTGAAGAAGCTGAAGTGTTTAGGGGTAATTTTCCATGCAGAGTTAACAGCATATGTGAAGGTCCTCAGGGGTGATGGCTTATCACACTGAAGAAGCTGAAGTGAGAATAATATGGCTGGAGCACAAAAAAAATATGATAAGCATAAAATATTAGAGTGAAGATAAGTGTAGAGAGAAATGGGTGGCATTGTATGATGTGGTGACAATTTGGGATTTTGACTTAGAAGCAGTGGGAACCCAAGATTGGTATCACATTCACATTTTAAAGCAAAATATCATTATTTACATGAAATAGCAAATAGCATGCTAACCTTACATTATTATCATTATTATTTTCAGAACATAATCATCTTACTGTTGTCTAGCACCTGTGACCTTTTCATGTCTCTCTAAGGAGGCAGGAATTTTGGAGGCTTATTGGCCCTTTTAAAGGAAAAGAGAAGTTAGTGGGCACCCCAGTGGTGAGTGAATATCTTAACATATGAGAATGTGCCACTAGAACAACAAAGCCCACACCTAACACTCTCCCCACTATGGTCTACTTTAAAAAAATCTCAAACAATGTATAGCAAAACAAATAAATTTATTTCCACCTCTCAAAAAGCAAGTTCAAATGTTGTTGAAGCCATCTAGACCAAGCTTCTGGATAGGTGCCTACAAAGAGGAGAGCTTTCCTTTTCACCTTCCTTGGCTTCACCCAGTGAGAGGCAAGAGACCGCTGCTCTCCACAACTCAGTATCCTGGGTGGTAAACCCTACTTTAAAATAGGGTTTCACTCAGTGAGGTGTTTTACATATAATGTAATGTATTTTCACTCAGTGAGGTGTTTTACTCAGTGAGGTGTTTTACATATAATGTAAAACACTCAGTGAGGTGTTTTATGTATAATGTAAAACTTTCACTTTCACTCAGTGAGGTGTTTTACATATAATGTAATGTATTTCTTCTTTCCCAATTAGAAATGACCTATATAATTAAGAACACACTATTTTCCATTGCAAATATTGTGTCTAAATTCTATGTCTTCATTTAGAACTCAAGAAGGAGCCGCCCTTAGGTAGCTGCTACTTAGGAAATACCAAGGATTAGAGTGATGTGGTAAACACACCAGGCTTAGTTTTGTTATCAACACAGCACTGGGGATTACAACCATCTCCTCCCTTATCCTGGCTATTCCCAAAGCACATACGTGAACTGAGATTTCTTTGAATGTGATACAAGGTTATGGATTCAATATGATATCATATGTTTGAGGACTGGCCAAACAGAGCTGCAGCAAGAAGCTCTGTTATACAAAAAAGGAAGATATTTTCTTTTCCGTGTCAAGTACAAGTTGTATTAATAGGAATATTAATAATTTGGTAATGCATAACTGACTCATAGAACAGGTAATGCATTTGTAAGCCACTCCAAGGATCTTCTGTGAATAATTTAAATCTTCATGCTACAGTCTTTAATGCTTAATTATATATTTTGAGAGTTTGAAAGCAATTCATTCACTTATTAAGCCATGTTCAAAACAGCTAAAGAGCTGTTAACTCTCCTTATGATTAAAAAATATATTTAAAAAATCTATTTGCTGACTGAACTCTTTTTATTTGATAGTATTGTCTCATGGGGATAGCCAAGTGAAGAATGTGATAATAAAAGGTATTTCTATCTCTTAAAAGTCCCAGGGTGGACTTCCCTGGTGGCACAGTGTTTAAGAATCCATTCTTAAACCACAGTGGTCCCCATTGCAGGGGACACGGGTTCGAGCTCTGGTCCGGGAAGATCCCACATGCTGCGGAGCAACTAAGCCCACGAGCCACATCTACTGAGCCTGCACTCTAGAGTCCGAGAGTCATAACTACTGAAGCCCGTGCACCTAGAGCCCATTGTCCACAATAAGAGAAGCCACCGCAATGAGAAGCCTGTGCACAACAATGAAGAGTAGCCCCCACTCGCTGCAACTAGAGAGAGCCCGTGCACAGCAATGAAGACTCAACACAGCCAAAAAAAAAAGTCCCTGGGTATTTCTCTTGATATTTTTTAAAGTGAGGATTCTACATTGTTTTTGACAGCAAGTCAACCAAATCAACCAATGCAAGCAGCAGAGAAGTTGGACTTTTACTTATTTATTGGTAAAGGCGAGAGACGATTGTCACCAGAAATAAGGTATACGTGATGTAAACAAAGCTGCTTAATTTTTGAATTAAACAAATTTGTCCTCCTAGGAATTCTTTCCAGACCCCCATACCCAAACAAGGTAGAAATGGGAATGCCCTCCTACAAGCCTCTATTATATACTGAAATAAATTTCTATCCTAGCGCCTCTAATACAGCATATGTATTTCCTATCTCATCAATTTCACTGTAATATCTTTGTAATTCCAAGACCAAGACCAGGTGTTGGTCACTGTGGTTGATGCTCTCATGACATTTCTTCCTGAACTTAACACTTCCTTGGTAACTCTGTCCAGAATACAACTCATTGCTCTATGAAAAATAAAGAGAATAAAACATTCAATAAATCTACAATGAATGAAGTAGAGTGTGTTAAAATATACTCTGGAGAGAAGGCCATGGGTTTCCAAGGAAATGGAAACTGAAATTGTAGACAAAGCAGCACAAGATAGCTGAGCCCAGGGCTGGCACAAGGGGCTTTGGGCGTGTCAAGGAAAATTGTTCACTCCAGAATTTCCCACCTTCATCTATATGAGGAGGAGTATATAATCAAGATAATGGTAATAATAATCACAGCAGCTAACCCTAATTGAGTTATTTCTATTTGAAAGGAACTTTGCATATATTTCTTTTTTAATCTCCCTGACAGTCTATGAGGTAATACCACTATTGTCTTCATTTTACCATAAAAGAAATAGAGGCATAGAAAGATCAAAAAATAACGTACCTTAATTATCAGCGGTGAGTCCTATATTTTAAAAGTTAGAAAATTAATACTTTTGTTTAAACCTCTCCTATTCTAACATTTTAGTCAAAGCAATTGTAACATTAATTCATCAACAATATTCACCTCAGATGTGAGCTGATTTACAGGGAGCAGCACGCTAGTCATTTAACCAGAGGCAAGTTCTAATCCCAGCCTTTGCATTTACCTGAACTTTAAAGTTACTCAGTTTGATGAACTTTTGATGAACTGCTGTCACCGTCAGCTACCTCATCTTGAAAAATGAAATAAATATGGAGCTCATATGGTTCTTGTCTGAATTAAATGTGATACCCTAAGTAAAGATACTGGCACCTAGGAAATACTCTAAACAGAAGCTAGGAGAGATTATAAGAAGCATAGGATTGTGAAGATTTTTCCAAAAAAGATCAGAGTTAGATGTACAGAAGGGAAGACATCCTGACACAGGACTATAGCAGTCTCAAATGGTTCATGTTTTTCAAAAATCGTAATCCTGTTTTTAATTGGTCAGTTAGAAATAATGAAATACTTATGTGCCCCAAAACAATCTACATCATTTTTATTGTTTAGAGTAACTTAAGTGAAGTGATACACGTTTTAGACTCCTCACACGCCTCTTTGAGGTGACCTTCCTCCTCTCTGATTGGATGCATGGTGTGTTAACTTCTTAGTTTCATTCTCAGCAGCAGCCAATTATATTCCCCTCTGTTTACAGAACGTGCTCTTTTGTCCTTCATGCCCTAATGGTCATCACAGCAGAAAGTTATGATAGTGAGTACAATTTTATGTTTTAAGGATAGAGCACAGCTGCATGATAGGATACATGAAAATAGCCATGTAAATTTAAGGCATGAATGAGAATCCCCTTTTTTTCAGTCCTGTCAATGAAAGCAGTAGTAGCGGGTGTAGAAAACATTTTTCTAGGACTCATTATGAACCAAGCACTCTTTAAGAGCTTTAGGTATGTTGACTTATCTAATTTTCACCATAATTCTTTGAGGTAGATAATATTATTATCCCCATTTTAGACCTAAGAAAGCAAAAGTGTAGACATGATTATGAGCTGCCTGAGGTCACATAGCTGGTGGCAGAGCCAGGATTCCAACAAACCCATGCTTTTAACCACTGTGCAAAATCTCAAGTAGCACTAGTGTCCAATTTGTACGTGTAAGTGAATGAACTAAAATGAACTGTTAGTCTCTAATACTGACCACTACAAGGGAGCAGGCTGGGATGCTCTGCACAGGTGTGCAGTGTGTGTACTACACAAGGGCATATTGCTACTTCAGGCCCCAAGATCTGGTAGGAAGCTGTGTTTACCTGGAAGAAACACCACCTTTTTATAATATTCTCAAAGTTTCTCTATAGGTTATAGTGTACCTAGAAGCAGGGATCTTTGGAGAGTAGATTGAAATCTTTGGATGGGCATAGACTATCCTACCATTGCTAAAATTCAAGGACACACTCAAGAGTGTCAGGAGAACACTGAAAGGACCAAGGAGGTTCTAATGGTTCTAAAGTGCATCATTAATAATAATAACTGACAGTAATAACTGAAATATCATGAATTTATGATAATATGAAAAATGCAAAAATATATGGAGTATATAAAAGTAATTATAATATAAAAAGTGGTTGAACATGATAGGGATAAAAACACACATACTTAACAATAATGAATACTAGAGTGGTGATCATTTTTCTTTTCCTTTTACGGTTGTGCATCTGTACGTGTGTGCAATTAGAAAGGAATGAACATAATAAGTTGTAATTGAGTCAATTCTTCTCAGTAAAGACTAAGATCCCCTAGCGCCAATGATAATATAAAATAAGGTTGAAAAAGGATATGGCCAGTGATCACCATTGATGGTGATGTACCAAGAAGGTCTGATGGTGAGTTCCAAAATGAATTTCCCAGTCGTTTCTTAAATAATTGCCCAAGAAGATTTAAACCCTCATTTCCTAGTAGATGACACATCAATGAGATCCTACTCTTTATATTGATAAAGCTTTCTAGAATTTTCAACTCCATAAACCAGTAAGTCCATATATCACAATATACCATATCACCATGATGAGTTAGTAATTAAATTATGGTAAAAATTCCAAGCTTCAAGAACTAAATTCTATATGAAATGTGTTACTAAATTTTATATAACAAAGACCTAATTACAAACGATCAATAGTTCAACTCTGAACCATGTTTTACTGGGCACCAAGGCCTCTGCAAAGAGGTATTAGTGCATTCACATCCCCCAGATACAGAACCTGTGCTAATCTGACAGTTTACTTTTTTCCTTTGATACTAGGAAGATTACTGAAATTCTAAAAAGGTATAAATGACCTCTATGATTACTCTAACCTTGGAAATAAAAAGAATAGTAATAATGATGAAATTGGCAATTACAAAGAAAAATTTTAAACCTCAGGAGTTAGCAAATTTTACAATTAATATACCTGTAAGTGCATTAATGAGGTTTCAATTATCTCATGATTTTTGTTTGTCTATTTAAAGGTAGTAGGACATTTTATTTTAATTAATTTGCTTAGAAAAATTTGGTTAAATATGTCTATAAAAACTTTTCAGTCCAAAGAAATTCAGTATCTTTCACTTTGATAACTTGTACAGTGCAAGATATTTGGATTTTGATAATTTAATATATGAATAAGTGTTATATTGTTAAGAGTTCAATATAAAAATGAATATTACCTGTAAAAATAGATTTGTAAGGTAATTAAACCAAATGCACACAGTATGACTGTTTCTTCACACACAAAACCCCTCAGACATTAAAAGAATCTGAACAATTAAAACATTTGTTTATGGGCTGAGGAAGAAAAGGAAAAGCTTCCATGGAGTTAAGGTATGAATTTGATGCAAATGCTGAATAAGGGTCAAACATAGAAGTGAGAAGAAGGCGGCCAGGGGTTTAGGGATATAAAGTTAAAAGATTTATTTCTTGACGATATAAGTCTGAAATATGTAGGTAGTAAAAAACTCAGGAACAAATGTAGATAAAGTGGTACAGGAGGGCAGCTGTGAATATCAACTTATTTCTTTTTCCCTTTTTAATTATTTTGTTTATTTTTGTTAATTTGGTCTATTCAATATACTGAAGGTGGAATTGGAATTAAAGTTTTGAAAAGATGATATTAGGTAATAGGCAGAGATAATCGGAAGACATTGAGAGAGACCAATTTGAAAGTTATGCAGTAATTACCAAATGTGGTATAGAACCTCTGGCTTGGATAGTAAAATGGGACACCCCTGCACCAAGGAAAGAAAGATATGAACACCATTCCAGCAGAAGCCTTAGCAAATCTCTATGTGTGGGGAGGGGATGGGCAGGCAAAAACTGCCCTTAGATTTGGAGCCTGGAAAATAGCTATCCAGAGGTCCATTTATTTCCAAAGCAGAAAGTCCCCTATTATTCCTCAGAAGGATTTATCTTTGCAGCTTGGCATTCACAACAGTACATATTTAAAGGCACATAAACAAGTCCCTGTCATTGTGAGCCACCCTGGGAATTCCAGGTACCCCATCACACAGTCAATAGCCCAGTAAAATAAATGTCTCCCTTTATTCTTTAACTGCACAAAGAAAGGTTTATTATGTCAGGGAAATAACATTTTTACTTTGGGTCTGTGAGTTCATGTTGTGGACGATCGTTTCCTAGGGTGCTTGAGTGTGATGAACTATAATTGTGAAAACCATGACATTTTAACAAGAAACAGCCTAGCAATTGTTTGCCCTACAATCTCCTACATGTAGAGCTCAGGTCTTAACAACATGGGAGTTTTGGGAAGGTCCAGGGGCCTCATGACATGGAGCCAATTAGGAGATAAAATGAATTTTAAAGACCCTAAAAAATGTTATTTTGGTAAAACACTTAACATGAGGTTTACCCTCATATTTTTAAGTACACAGTGCATTATTATTGACTGAAGGTACATGTATAGCAGATGTCTAGAACTTACCTTGCTTAAATGAAACTTTATGCCTATTGATTAGTAACCCCCCACTTCTCCCTCTCCCAAGTCCCTGGAAACCACTACTATATTCTTTGATTCTATGGATTTGACTATTTTAGACATCTCATATGAGTGGAATCATGCAGCATTTGCCTTCCTGTGACTGGTTTATTTCACTTAGCGTAACGTCAAGGTCTATCCATGTTGTTGCATATTGCAGGATTTCCTTCCTTTTTATGGGCTGAATAGTATTTAATTATACCTATATACCAGCAAATCAAAACCACAATGAGACATTACCTCACACTTGCCAGGAAGGCTATTATCAAAAGAAATAAAAGACAAGTATTTGCAAGAATGTGGAGAAACTGGAAACCTTGCACACTGTTGGTAGGAATGCAAAACAGTGAAGTCGCTATGGAAAACAGTGTGGCAGGTCCCCAAAAAATTAAAACTAGAACTATCATATGATCCAGCAGTCCCCTTTCCAAGATAGAAAGAGAACTGAAATTAGGATTTTGAAGAGATAATAGCACTCCTATGTCCATTGCAATACTATTCACAATAGGCAAGATGTGGAAACAACCTAAATGTCCATCAAGAGGTAAAATAAATTTAAAATTGGCCTGATCCCACACTACATCAAATCAAGCTCACCTCAAAGGATGGGCATTCTTTTTTTTTTTTTTTGCGGTACGTGCACCTCTCACTGTTGTGGCCTCTCCCGTTGTGGAGCACAGGCTCCAGACGTGCAGGCTCAGCGGCCATGGCTCACGGGCCCAGCCATTCCGCGGCACGTGGGATCTTCCAGGACTGGGGTACGAACCCGTGTCCCCTGCATCGGCAGGGGGACTCTCAACCACTGCGCCACCAGGGAAGCCCAGGATGGGCATTTTTTTTTATTGTTGTTCTCACTCCACGTTTCCTCCATAACCCTATCTTTCAGCCAAATTCTATCATCCTTTCAAGCAGAAGTTATTACTGTTGGCTCTCAGCTTGGATCAGGAAAATAAAGCATGTTTTGAGTCCAAACTGTTAAAAAATAAGAATAATAATTTTAGAAAATAGTCACCAGCATGTGAAAATCAGAGAACTTCATGTATAAATATAAATTTGTGGATTCCTTTGAAAAAATTGAAGATCTGGCAACATTTGTACTCCTTCCTGGAAACAACGGCTGATCATGCATAGTGGCCATCATTGGAGGTATAGCATAGCAGAGTCCAGCTCCAGGCCAGAATGCCATCTGTGATTTTTCAAACCTGACCAGGGCAATTACAAGGCTTTGCCAGGCAAGCCTTATGAAGGGAAGCTACCCTCCCCACACTAGACTTGGTACACCAAACTGTACATTGCAGTTTTCTGGAGTACGTCATGGTCAAGGACTCAGGCTCCCCTCCTCCCAGGTTGGCCATCCTAATGTGCGTATCTGCATGTCCAGCCCAGGCACTCCCACATGGAAGCCCCTGTAGAGGCCTCAGCTGAAGCACTTCTCTCTACTTTGATGTAGTGCTTTTCCTAACCTTTCCCCTTCTCACTAACCTCTGTTCATGGGTCCAAAAAACGGTAAGAGCTTCTAGCTTAGCGCTCTTTGGCCTGAGATGATTCTCCCCATCTGCAATGATCCACCTGATTTAGCCCAGCGCCACTCCATACAAGGAAATGGAACGATGGAGAAATCTGCACCTCTCATTTTGCAAGGACTGATCATTACTTTTAGTTTGGTTCCTTGTTCTAACTATACCTACACTTCATGGCTCAATAATAATACCAGGTTTTAGAGCACTCCCTTTACACCATGTGCCTTTTGTAAGTTATTTGAACTTGAATTTCTGCTTCCAGGCATAGCCCCATTCTCACTTCATTCGGGAATCCTTGACCACACAGCCCCTGACGGTCTCTCCTAAAATTGCATAGACTATTTCTTAATTCATATGGGGTCCATGCACAAAGAGAATATCATCACAAGGAAGCTTGAAACAGATGTGGTAACCCAAGCCTCACTCTAGATCTATAGAATCACAATCGGCATTGTACACGATCCCCAGTGGTTTGTATGTGCATGAAAATTTGAGAAACACTGGTATAGAACATCATTCTGTATCATCTGAATTAGCATTGTATGTGTTTGTCTATTTCATTTTGATATAGGAAATTTTATTAACTAGACTTCAAGCATCTCAATAGTAGAGATTGCATCCTGGGATATTTCTTTGGTGTATTTTGCTAGATGAACGAGTAAAGGATGGTGGACACAGAAATTAAATACAAATTCCTCGTCTAAAATAAAATTGTTCATTGCCTGGCATCTGTCTTGCCAAAACCTGTACCATATTTGTGACCACAGATACAGACACAAGGCGGACAACTGGCAGCTGAGCATGGCCAGCTGGTATGTATTTAGCCATATCCCTATCTTGACACATTTTGGTGACTTCTGACTCTGGCTTTAACTATTGGACTTGGTATTTTAAATTCATTTTCCTCATTTTGACGCAAAGCACTTGCAAACTTTTTGACCTCTGTATATCTCTGGTAGGATCTCTTACTATTCTACCACCAGTACTGAAACCCTAGCATGGGCTCTATTGGGCTGGCATTTCAGTATTTTTTTTTAATCTGTTCAGAGGCATAAAAAAAGTTTGTCTTATTTTTTTCAGACAACAAAATAAGCACAAATTAAACATTATGTGTGCCTATTTTTTTTTCTTAACAATTGAACTAGACGAGAGATTAGCAAACTATGGCCTATGAGACAGCAGACTGTTTTTGTAAGTAAAGTTTTATTTGACACAGACACAGTTATTCATTTACATATTTATTGTCAATATCTGCTTTTGCCCTATAATGAAAGAACTGAGTAGTTGTGGCAGAAACAATATGGCCCTCAAAGCTTAAAATATTGCCATCAACTAGCCTTTTAAGAAAAAGTTGCCAACTCTTGAACTAGTCAATTTGTTTAAAAAAAGTCAACAACCAAACAACGTTTTTGGCAACTGGCAGACAAATGACTGCTTGATTTATTTTTTTCATCTTTTAGCATGCCTTGTGTACTTAGCATCAATGACACTGAATGAAAGGGAAACACAGGAACTGGCATTTCAAAGGAAGCAAACGGTCACCTCATTTTTTTTATCCATGATAGACACAGTCTATCATTCACATGAGTACTGAATGTGTTTTGAGCTCTGAGTTTGCAATTATTTTCCATGTGTCAAACTTAAATTTTTTTCCAGTCCACTTCTTAAGATTACACCTTCAGAAAAGATGTAGAATATTTATTTTATTTATTTATTCACCAGTTTATTCAAATAGGAAGTTCCATGACTATAATACATCCATCATGCTATGCTAGGTACTGTCAAAATCAAAATTACAAATGTGAGATCTCAGTCTTAAAAATGTTTACCATCCATGTAGGATTTGGTGAGCAACCGAGCTGCAAAATATGCATCTCCATTGATCACCAGATTTGATTAACCTAACCTGGCTAATGAATGTCGATTTTCTGTGGGCTTATTCAATTAAAGGTTATCAGGCTGGTAGAAAATAGTGATTCAAGATTTTCTAGGCCTCAGTCAATCATATACAAATGGTTGAATTCCACTGATAGAACCTGGACATTGTCTCCATGGAACAGCACAAAACATACAGAGATGACAGGGCAGTTAGAAATGAGAGTCTATAAATACATGTCTACCGCCAAATAAAGAATGCAAATGTGATCCCTAGTCTCCCAAGGCACCTCCCCATCCTCAGCAAACATGGCTGTCGGTTCATGCTCTTCTGAGTTTCTCTTCCCCTTGAATATGGTTGGCATGTAAGACTCATGTTTTGACCCGTGGAATAAGGAAGATGTTACCACTGCATAATTCAGAGTTAGGTCAGAAAATGCTTTGCAGTTTCCTTCCAGGTCTTCAGAGAATTCATTCCAGAGGAAACTAAATTCCACGTAAGAAATCTTATTTTGTGAGGCCATCATGCTGTGATGGAGAGGTTCTGGAGGATGAGACCCCACTGAGGAGAGGGAAAGAGAACAAGGAACACTGGGCATCCACACGTGAAGGAAGGAACCCTTCATGAAGTGGACGCTCCAGACTTGTCTGCCCCAGCCGCTTCCATGTGGTTCACAGATGGACCACCCAGCAGAGCCCTTCCTAAATTCCTGGGCCATAAAATTGGGAGCAAAAATAAAATGGCACCCCGCCCCTCGTCGCGACGCTGACGTAACACGCCTGCGCACTGGGCCTTGCGCGACCTCTAGGACTTACCCAGCAGGCAACGCTTCTGTCTCGGTTTAAAATGGCGAGTTGGCTTGCCGTTGCAGCATCAAGCAAATGGCTGGAGGGTATTCATAAATGGTATTACAATGTTGTCGGGTTCAGTAAACTGGGCTTAATGCGAGATGATACAATATATGAGAATGACGATGTAAAAGAAGCCATAAGAAAGCTTCCTGAGAACCTTTATAATGACAGCGTGTTTAGCATTAAGAGAGCACTGGACCTGACCACGAGGCAGCAGATCTTGCCTAAAGAGCAGTGGACAAAATATGAGGAGGTAGAACAGCTCTTTTGTATCTGATAATGTTGGCCATGAAGGATTGAGTATTAGAAACAGAGAACACATACGTTTGTATAGTGCTTTAGAGTTCTTAAAGTTGTGTCAAATCAAAATCCTTATGACAGTCTGGTGAGGTTAGTAGAGCAAGTGTTAGTTCCATTTTAGAGGTAAACACATTGCGACTTAGAGATGAAGTGACTTCCAGAATCATTAAGCAGGCCGCTGATATAGAGATCCAGGACTAGAATCCAGGTCTTCTGCCTCCCAGGCCATTGTTCTCCCTCTACACTCTGCTTTCTGCTCGGATGAAAAAATGGTGGTGTTCATGTGATCGGCCCATTGAGTGGCCTTCTGGCTCCTGGGAAGGACGCTGTGAAGCAAACCCTCACCCCCTGAACTGCATTGAAACTAGGCCAAAGCTTATAGACTCATTCCTTTTTCTTTTCTGACAGTCTTCTCTCTAATAACCTATCAGAGTAGCTTATTACAGTCTCTTTATGGGTTTTTACAGTTTAGAAAAGCAGGCAGTTTTTAGTCTGCTTGAGAATACATTTTCTTAAGTTGGAAATTAATTTTGATAGATTTCTTTTGTTGTTTAAGACCTATTGAGTATTGGGGGTATATCAGTATGTAATGGTAGCATATAATATTTTTCTTTTATTCATTCTTTAGGATAAATTCTACCTTGAACCATATTTGAAAGAGGTTATTCGGGAAAAAAAAGAGAGAGAAGAATGGGCAAAGAAATAATCATGTAGTCTAAATCTGGATGCAGCTATCCTAAAGTATTTTTATGAAGCTGGTTAAACCTGAAATGTACAATGTAGAACTATCTGGGCTGTAAATGTATTACTTTAAATAAATCTCTATTATAATTATTAAAAAAAAATTTTTTTAATGGCAATTTTCAACCAGTAAGTTTTGAGGCAGTTAGTGACACATTAACATAAATCAGAAATGCCAGATGAACAGCTATCAATTTTAGGCTGCTGTGGTCAGGGAAGTATGAATTGGGAAGTAGGCTATGAGGTGGACCCTTAATGATGTTAAGTATAGTAGAGAGCAAAAGGCAATTGATATTAAATGATGACAAGGTATCAAACAGCAAAACATTAGGAAGCAGGGGAAAATCATATAAGTGGGAAATCCTGGCTCCAGGGAGCTTAAATCTTTTAGATGGAGATGGACAAACTCATGTAAGTAAGTGTTACTGGCATAATGATGACAATCTGGCCAGAACAGAGTGAAACCCAAAGGACAGAAGTGTGATATTGAGGGTGAGGGGGGTCATGAGAGATTTTTTAAAGGAGATGCCATTTGAGCTAAACCAGATGGAACACAGGTTCAGGGGTGTGGATGAAAGATTAAAGCTCATTAGGAGAAAAATGAGAGAATCAGCCTAGATGGAAGATTTTACCAGTGCTGGGAAGAATACGGAAAACAAAGCTCAGAGAGGCAAGAGAGTAAGACATGAATAAAACCTTCCTGAGGCTGGGCTAGAAATCCAATGGGTATCTTGGTCTCTCTGAACCCTTTTAGACCACATTCACTTCTCCTGTCTGTTCACTAAGGGAAACACCTGAAATGGTTTAAACATGCTTTGAAATTTGAAAGAAATATAGATCAATGGAACAGGATAGAAAACCCAGAGATAAACCCACACACATATGGGCACCTTACTTTTGATAAAGGAGGTAAGAATATACAATGGAGAAAAGACAGCCTCTTCAATAAATGATGCTGGGAAAATTGGACAGCTACATGTAAAAGAAAAATTAGAACACTCCCTAACACCATACACAAAAACAAACTGAAAATGTGTAAAAGACCTAAATATAAGGCCAGACATTTTAAAACTCTTAGAGGAAAACACAGGCAGAACACTCTTTGACATAAATGCAGCAATATCTTTTTTGATCCACCTCCTAGAGTAATGAAAATAAAAACAAAAATAAACAAATGGGACATAATTGCAGTCAAAAATCTCTGCACAGAAAAGGAAACCATGAATAAAATGAAAAGACAACCCACAGAATAGGAGAAAATACTTGCAAATGAAGCAACAGAAAGGGATTAATCTCCAAAATATACAAATAGCTCATGCAGCTCTGTCAAAAAAACACACAACCCAATCAAAAAATGGGCAGAAGATATAAATAGACATTTCTTCAAAGAAGACATACATATGGCTGAAAAACACATGAAAAGATGCTCAACACCACTAATTCACTAATTATCAGAGAAATCCAAATCAAAACTGCAATGAGGTATCACCACACACTGGTCAGAATGTCCATCATCAAAAAGTCTACAAACAATAAATGCTGGAGAGGGTGTGGAGAAAAGAGAACCCTACTACGTTGTTTGTGGGAATGTAAATTGGTACCACCACTATGAGGAACTACATGAAGTTTCCATAAAAAACTAAAAATATCAGTAGAACTACCATATGATCCAGCAATCCCACTCCTGGGCATATATCCAGAGGAAACCATAATCCAAAAGGATACTTGCACCCCAAAGTTCATAGCAGCACTATTTACAATAGCCTAGACATGGAACTAAGCTAAAAATCCATCGACAGAGGAATGGACAAAGAAGATGTAGTACATAAATACAATGGAATATTACTCGCCAAAAAAAAAAAAAGAATGAAATAATGTCATTTGCAGCAACATGCATGGACCTAGAGATTATCATACTAAGTGAAGTAAGTCAGACAGAGAAAAATAAATATATGATATCACTCATATGTGGAATCTAATTTTAAAAAAAGACAAAAAAACAAATGAACTTATTTACAAAACAGAAATGGACTTAAATATATCAAAAAAAAAACACTTATGGTTACCAAAGGGAAAACGTGGAGGGTGGGGGGAGGATAAGACAGAAGCCTGGGATGGACACACAAACACACTACTTTATATAAGATAGGTAACCAACAAGGACCTACTGTATAGCACAGGGAACTCTACTCAATATTTTCTGTGATAACCTATATGAAAAAAAGAATCTAAAAAAATGAATATACGTACATGTATAACTGAATCACTTTGCTGCACACCTGAAACTACTACAACATTGTTAATCAACAATACTCCAGACAGATACACTGGAAATACATCTAAACGTAGAACAACTGCTACAGAACACCTACTGAAAGCTGGCAGAAAACCTCAGACCTCCCATAAGGCAAGGAAGTCCCCACGTACCTGGGTAGAGCAAAAGAAAATAGAATAAACAGAGACAAAAGGATAGGGACGGGACCTGCACCAGTGGGAGGGAGCTGTGAAGGAGGAAAGTTTTCCACACACTAGGAAGCCCATTCCCAGGTGGAGACTGCGGGTGGTGGAGGGGAAAGCTTCGGCGCCGCAGAGGAGAGCGCAGCCACAGGGGTGCGGAGCGCAAAGTGGAGAGATTCCCGCACAGAGGATCAGTCCCGACTGGCACTCACCAGCCCAAGAGGCTCGTCTACTCACCCGCTGGGGCGGGAGGGGCTGGGAGCTGAGACTCGGGCTTCGGTTGGAGCGCAGGGAGAGGACTGGGGTTGGCGGCGTGAACACAGACTGCAGGGGGTTAGTGCACCACGGCTAGCTGGGAGGGATTCAGGGGAAAAGTCTGGACCTGCCGAAAAGGCAAGAGACTTTTTCTTCCCAATTTGTTTCCTGGTGTGTGAGGAGAGGGGATTAAGAGCGCTGCTTAAAGGAGCTCCAGAGACTGGCGCGAGCCGCGGCTAAAAGCGCGGATCCCAGAGACGGGCAGGAGATGCTAGGGCAGCTGCTGCCGCCACCAAGAAGCCTGTGTGCGAGCACAGGTCACTATCTACACCCCTCTTCCGGGGAGCCAGTGCAGCCCGCCACTGCCAGGGTCCCGGGATCCAGGGACAACTTCCCCGGGAGAACGCAGCACGGTGCGTCTCAGGCTGGTGCAACGTCATGCCAGCCTCTGCCGCCGGAGGCTCGTCCTGCACTCTGTGCCCCTCCCTCCACCCGGCCTGAGTGAGCCAAAGCCCCCGAATCAGCTGCTCCTTTAACCCTGGCCTGTGTGAGCAAAGAACAGATGCCCTCCAGCGACCAGCACGCAGAGGCGGGGCCAAACCCAGGGCTGAGCCCCGGGAGCTGTGAGAACAAAGAAAAGAAAGGGAAATCTCTCCCAGCAGCCTCAGGAGAAGCAGATTAAATCTCCACAATCAACTTGATGTACCCTGCATCTGTGGAATACATGAAGAGACAACGAATCATCCCAAATTGAGGAGGTGGACTTTGAGAGCAAGATTAATTATTTTTTCCCCTTTTCGTCTTTTTGTGAGTGTGTGTATGTATGCTTCTGTGTGAGATTTTGTCTGTATAGCTGTCCTTCCACAATTTGTCCTACGGTTCTGTTTTTTTTCCTTTAAAAAAATTTTTTTAATAATTATTTTTTATTTTAATAACTTTATTTTATTTTATATTATTTTATTTTATTCTTTCTTCTTTCTTTCTTTCCTTCCCTCTTTCCTTCCTCCCCCCCTCCGTTCTTTCTTTCCTAACTCCCGTCCTTCCTCCCTTCCTTCCTTCCTTCTCTCTCTCCCTTTCTCCCTCCCTCTCTCTCTCCCTCCCTCCCTCTCCCCCCCACCTCTCTCTCTCTCTCTCTTCTTTTTCTCCCTTTCATTCTGAGCCATGTGAATGAAAGGCTGTTGGTGCTGCAGCCAGGAGTCAGTGCTGTGCCTTTGAGGTGGGAGAGCCAACTTCAGTACACTGCTCCACAAGAGACCTCCCAGCTCCACATAATATCAAA